>NC_083612.1:8350770-8650770 GCF_963584025.1 Labrus mixtus | reverse complement strand
CCAGTGAGGCCGGAACCAAAAAGAAGGTTCCGTTCCGTCAAACGTCAGACGGAGGAGAAACAGAGTAGGACCGGAAAAGACTAGATGTGATAAAATAAGAGTTCCGAAATTTTAACTACAGCAAAAATATCAAACAATTTAATTTGAATAAGTTTGTATATTTATATAAATTATTATTATGATCACTGTGTAGAAATACTGTGTTGATTTGCTTCAAAATATATTAAATAATTTAAATTAAAAAATAACAAATCTATCAAGATTAGATTTATTAATTTGAAATGATCATCAGATAATTTTTCGGATTTATTATGAAATAATTTGTTCATTACTTAAAGGGCGATACTGTTTAGAAACTGTTTCAACCTTGATCATATATATACGTATTTTAGGGAAATTAACTTTATTTTAACGTTAATATTATTATTATATGACACATAAACAGTCCGCACAACACCAGACCGACAGGGTCATGAGAAACAACATGCTTAACATCATGTGTCAACATCAACATTGCCCACAAGCGTCATGCCACACCTGCATAACTCAGTTCCCCAGGTGGGCCACCCCAGTAAAAACGAAAGGCCCCGCGGTGTGTGAGTCCTGACACTTGGCACACAGTCAGCATAAAAGTAACCAGATCTTCAATGTTGGTATTTAGGCTGTCCAAAATGCTATATGCAATATAATCTGTTATAATGACCGTTAGTGTTGAAAAGTACCTAAACATAAAAACATCTAATTCACAAAACAGGGGCGTTGCAGAGGAATGACTCCCACAGGCTGTCTAAATAGCACAAAAATATCTGCAACGTTTCAGAAGTTAGCCTGCAGCTTCTGATAATTGACAAAAATAAATTAAAAAATTAAGTGAACTAGGATTTCCTTTTGTTGTTCCGGATATAAAAACATGTTTCCATTGTTTGATTTTCACCAGAATCGTATCCAAGTTTAAAATTCTGGTATCATGACATCAAGTTGGAATAAGTATAAATCCTCTGTTAATTCTTTTTGGATGAATCTCGATGTCTTCCCTAAACCCTGAGCCCTCACAGATTTAGCTCGAACGCTCTAGAGTGTGAGGGTGAACATCGAGATTGGGCCTTTGTGTTGAGTCATAACACGAGAACCCGACATGAAATAAAAATTTTAAAAAGTGTTTAAAGTAGAGTAGTAGATGACACAGGGTTCCTGCAAGAAACTGGTGCCACAAGATTTGATGTTCAGCACGCTCCTCAGTTGTACTATAAGTGTTACAAACTCTCAAACAAACTGGCCAATAATTGAATTAGCACAAACCAATTACCACACAGTGAACCCAAGGCCCTCGTGCAGTTGTGTATTTAATCTGTTAATCCACGCAGCCGTGTGTCTCTCTGACTACAACAAGAGCTAAACCATTGTAATATTCTGAGCGTTGATGTTGATGCCGTATCGAAGACAAGACACTTAAAAAAAATACAATGTAGCATAGTTAGAAACTGCTTACTGACTGATCATGAGTAATGCATGTTCCCCTACATGTAGCCTTCCATGTTTGTCTGCAACCTTATAAAAATAGTTTAAAGTAAAATCCTCCAAATACTTGAAAGTCCATTTAAGGAACATTTTGTGAATTCAAATCCTTGTAAAACTTATTTTCTGACATCAAGACGCTGCCTTCATTTCCGATTTTATCAAATATCAGATTTAAAACAACAAACGAACGTCTGATTTATCTGCTTTGTTAACAGTGTTGTTAAGGAGAGAAAAGGACAATAACTGGATTATGTGGACTTTGAGGTCCTCCTCGGTCTATTCTTGTTTGTTTTAAGAGGTTTACTCTTACATACAAATAGCCCTACGACCATCGCAGTAGATTTCTCGAGACGTTTCGATCCCTTTCGTGCCCTTTAGCTCCGTCAATTCCCCCCCCCCCCCCCCCCCCAATAATCAGATTAACTGAAAGAGAAACCTGGGCTGGTGTCGTCAGTGCTGACAGAACCACACCAGTCACCAGTGCGCTCTGATCATCCAACAGGAGATGTGTGTCGACATGAGCGGCCGAAAGGAATGGCGCCTGGGCTGGAGGGATGTTGCTGTCGCCCCTTCATCCTGCTGTATGACTGACGGCTGACTGACTGTAACCGCCTCACAGACGTGATGTCAGGACGCTTGTGTCGGGCTCAGGTGAGACTCTGCAGGATGCACCTGCTGATTTAAAGGCGGGGTTGGTAATTTTCTAAAACTAGCGTGATTTTGAAAGTAGCATTCCCTCAGTGCTCCGTCTGCACCCGCCCCCCTCCCCTCTGTGCTCCCTCAAAAGCCACGCCCCCTCACTTACATGCACGAGCGCCGATGTGCATTGTGTAACCTCACAGTATGAACCCCGTCATCGGTGACGGGCTTTGAGTTTGGGCTCGTGCACGCAAGAGGTAGAGAGCGAGCAGGGAGACAGGGAGGCGCCTGATTGGTTCATCAGATTGGCACCTCGTGGCAGACATTGGTCAAAGTTTTTACAGGCTTACAACTGATACAGATGACAGATTTTCTTTGTTCCTTTTTCAGATCACATGAGTTATTAATGTCTGTCAGGACCTAAAGACAATTTCAACCAAAATCTTAAAAAGTGTATCTGGAGAAAAGTATCAACCCTGCATTTAAAGTGGATGAAAGATGATGAGGGGATAAGAGCAGTAGAGATGCCGCCTCTATGAGAGGGAAAAAGGCATCACACAAACTTTTACACTTGAGCGTTATGAGGGTTAACTATCACAACCCCAAACTCAAAAAGAGTTGGGACATTGTACGAAATGAAATGAAAGCAGGATGACACGATTTGCAAAACATTGAAACCACATATTACATTTGAAATAACACAAAGACAACATGCACATTTTGGAAACAGAGAAATGTCTTTCCTTTTTGGACAATGATATCCCAATTTGAATTTGATGCCAGCAACACTTCAACCAAAGTTAAGACAGGGACACGTTTACGAATCTGTGTTGTTTCTCAATCATCTAGGTCATGGTAAATTCAAGCTTGATCCAAAGGCAACTGGACTGGTTGAAGATCATGAAGATGTTTCACCTCTCCTCCGAAAGGCTTCTTCAGCTCTAAACTAAGTGGTGGACTGAGCTGGAAATGTAAGCCTCTGTGGACGATCGAGGATGACTCACATGAGAGTTGTTAGCTCGATCTTCAACTAAGTCCAGTTGTCTTTGGATCAAGCTTCGATTTGCCATGACCAGGATGGATCTTCCAAAGATATGGGTTTCTTCAGTTCTAAGATAACTGGTGGACGGAGCTAGATGATCCACTTCAGGCTTCAATTTCAATTTCTTTTTTTTTTTCTGCCTTTCGTGAAGAGAGGTGAAACATCTTCAAGATCTTCAACCAGTCCCGTTGCCTTTAGATCAAGCTTCTATTTAATCTGTTGCCTCACTTTTTCTTTTGACAACACTGTCATCATTTTGGGAGCTGAGGAGACCAATTTTTTTAATCTTGAAAGTGGAATGTTTCACCAGTTTTGCTTAATGTTTAAGATATAAAAGTCTGTTCAACAGTTCAGTATCTCTATCTTCATAATGCTCCAAACATTTTTAACGGGTTTCAAGTTGGGACAGCAGGAAGGCCAGTTTATCACCCGTGCAGAATGTGGTTTAGCATTGTCTTGCTGAAATATTTAAGGCCTTCTCTGAAAAAGCAGTCGTCTATCTGGCAGCATATGTTGCTCCAAAAGCTGTGTATATGGTTCAGCGTTAATGATTCCTTTACAAATGTGCAGGTCACCCATGCCATGTGCACTAATGAACCCCCATGCCACCAGGGATGCTGGCTTTTGAACTGAGCATTGATAACAAGCCCGGTGGTCCCTCTCCTCTGAAGCCTGGAGGACACGACGTCCAGGATTTCCAAACAGGAAGTCAAAATATAATTAGTCAGACCTGGACAGATTTACACTTCGTCTCAGTCCATTGAGCCGTGCCCAGAGAAGGTGGTGACGTTTCTGTATCTGGTTTATACACGGCTTCCTCTTTGCATGGTGGAGATTGAGCCTGTATTTGTGAATGCAGCGATGAACTGTGGTCACAGACAGTGGCTTCTGGAAGAGTCTCTGAGCCCATGCAGTGATGTCCACTACAGAATCACGTCTGATTTTATTGAAGAGCTGCCTGACGACCGAGAAATCACAGCTCCCCAATATTGTATTTGGTCTTTGTCCCGTGCATACACAGAGATTACTGCAGATTCTCTAAGTCTCTTCATGATATTATGGACTAATACATGGAAGATGAAATCCCGAGACTCTTTGTCATTGTACGTTGAGAAACATCTTTCTGACAGTGTTGCACTATTTTCCAGCACAGTCTTTGACAGAGTGGTGAACCCCTCACCATCTTTACTTCAGATAGACTCAGCCTCTCTGGGATGCTCTGGAAGTATTTCACTACTTTTCCCGTCGTTTGTTTCCACCGTCCCAATTGTTTTTAAAACACGTTGTCGGCATCAAATTCAAAATTGGAATATCACTTTTTAAAAAACACGTCTGTCCGACCTGTGGCTCCTTTCCCGCATGTCTTTCTCTCTCTTTCTTCCTGGTTTTCTTCTCTTTCCACTGTCCTATCCAATAAAGGAAAAAAGCCTCAGATTCAACATTTGATATGTTGTCTATGTGCTATTCTTAATTCAATACGGGTGTTCAATGTTTTGAAAATGTTTTTATTCACTTTCTTACACAATGTCCCAACCAACTTTCTTTAATTTGGGGTTTTAATTTTCCAGAACATGAGCCGGCTGCGCGCTCAGTCATGCGTCTGTTATGAATGGATGCTTTGTGTTGCTATAGGACCGACGACGACTCTTTCTGCTGGCAGCCACACATCGACATGTTACATCCATCCTGTCCTTTACTTACATCTTATTCAGGTTAAAAAACAACAACACTGCCTTTAACCATTAATCATTTGTAACCTTTAGAAAGAGTCCTGAAATAATTATGAATGGGTCATTTTTCTTTTCCTGTTTTTTTTTGTAAACCAGTTTGGACTGCAGCCAACTTGTTATTGCGCCATCCCCCCTGAAACCATAGATTGAGCGCTTTCACTCAAGCGGCGATTTGCATCCGCTTATTGGCTTTTGTTTGTCCTCTCTGGCACTTCCTCCTCTCCCACAAGGCAGCCAGTAATTATCCGAGAGAGAGAGAAAGGGGCCCCCAGGAATGCCCCTGCCTGGACCGCTCACAGCAACACGTGTTTGTCACTGGGACGTACTGGTTTACAGCCGCTCACGCTGGAATAAACAACCGTGAGATTAAGGATGGGATCTGACCAGAATAGTCGTTTATTAAGCTTGTGGTGACGCTCTTGGTCCTTAAATGTGTCACACAGGAGTTTGCCAAATCTCTAAACGCATCGTTCAGATTCCATTATTCGTCTTGTTTTTATTCTTCTTCTTCCACTTTGTTTTAAGAAGTTGTAAATAGCACACTTCTGTATCACAGAGACTCATTAGTTTTGCTCGTGAGGAGGGCATTACTAAACATAACATGACGTAACTCGAGCAGCCTAGGTGAAGGAAAGTTTGCTTGTGCGAGTCAGTAAATGACTTTAAAATCTCATGTGACATCGTGTTTCAATGTTTTGTATCTGCTGTTTAGTCTTTGTTGGCTTTTGCACTTGTGCCTCTTAGCTGCTCCTCTTTGTCCATTAGCTCCGCTCACTAATGATCTTACAACTGTTGCTTTACCGCACGGTTCAGAGACTCTTCATTCACTGTGTTTGTAAGTCCAAGCCTCTTAGCTGAGAGATAACCAGGCTGTTTGGTACTCAGTTCCCTGAAAGTGAACCCGTTGGACAGTCTGGAGTTTGTTTTGACTGCTGTTTTTCTTTGAAGACAGACGGTTCCTAAGAATAACTCAATCTGCTAATCTGTAAGGCTGACGACAAACATGAAGAATGGTAACTATTTGCAGCCGTTAGCGTAATGATAAGTGATGGCTTTAAAGGAAGAATGTGTGACTTTTTGATCCAGTAGATGTCGACCTTCAGCACCTGCATTAAACCAAAACAAACTCAAGGAGTTATGAATAAGATAATTAAACACCATTAAGTGCAAACTGCTGAACAAATTATCCTTTGCTACAATTCACTTAGCAGATGCTCTTATCCAAAGAGACGTATTTCAGAGAGTAAGAACAACACAAGCAAGGATCTAGAAAAGAGGAAACAATGTCAGTAAGTGCAAACGATCAGCTTTAAGTCCGATCGGACACACAGGTGCTGACAGGAAGTGACCAGACAAGCAGGACATCGACAGCTGTTCTGGAGAGTTCTAATCAGCATCAAAACATCTTCATTAAGGTCGTAGGTGTTCATGAAAGAGCTGGGTCTTTAGCTTTTTCTTAAAGGTGCAAAGGGACTCTGCAGATTGAATGGAGTTGGGTAGTTTGTTCCACCACCCGTGGGCGACAGAGGAGAAGAGTCTAGATAGAGACTAACTAGCACTCACACTCGGCAAAGTGGTCCCGTACCTTGCTTAAGCACGATTGCCCCCCCTCCCCATTCTCCTGCGGGCCTGCACTCACACTGCTCCAGAACTAACCGGGCCTGAGCACGGTTACCTCTTGTACATAATGTGGTAATACAACACATGCATGGCTTTACTAATTACTTTATCATGAAGAGAACTAAGTTTAGTTTACGAGACAGGCTGTCAGGTCCGCGTCCGCACATCAGAGAACATGACAGCTACTTTACTGACTTTGTATCTTAGCTTGAGTCCTTAGATTCAGCCAGAACACTCCAGGATTTCTTCAGGATTTTGCGGTGATTGGACAAAATTGCAAGGTCACCCAGAATTCACAGGGATTGATTGAATTTGCGTTAATTGTTGCGATTGCAACATCGCAACTTCCTGGAGGGACTGAATAAAGGCTGTCCACGTTTTGTACCCGTGCTTGTGCTCGTGCATGAACTGTACCAAGCTGAAGCACACCTCTTTGAAGCGTGCCAGGGCCCAGGAAGTTTTCCCGAGCTTGAGCACGGATCAGAGCACTCACACTAGTCAAACAAACTGGACTTTAGGGGTGAAGCGTGCTTGGGCACAGTACGGATTGCCTAGCGTGAGTGTGGCCTTAAGGCTCTGTTGTGAAGGTTGGATCAGACGCCTTTCATTGGCAGAGCGTAGTGGACAGGAGAGAGTGTAAACCTGGATGAGAGCGTTTAGGTAAGGAGGAGTCGTAGTTGTGACTGTTTTGTAAACGAGCAGCAGAGTTTTAATTTGATGCGAGCAGTAACTGGGAGCCCGTGGAGAGAGATGAACAGCGGAGTGACATGTTTCTCTATGAAAGGTTGTGAGGTAAAAGTAGAACGTCTCTGGTAAAGTGAAAGCACCTCAAATGTTACTTATTTACATTCTACCTCTGGAAGAGAGTGATTTAAATCCAACAGGTCAGACAGAGAGAGCGACTGTGATTCAGAGGACAGAGGCTGCTTTGATCTGCAGAAACAGTGTGAGTTATAAAGTGTGTTAACAGGTGAGCTGCAGTCTGATTGGTCGGTCTCCGTCTCAGCGAGGATGGTCTGTATTGTTGTTGACCCAGAGAGAGTTAAAGGACGCAGCTGATGGCTCGTCTGAGCTGATGAAGGTCATCCTGACTGAGAGGACGGCTGAACAACCACGGGATTATCCGGCGCTCCGCACTGCACACTAACCCAAATCTGCTCCGACTCTCTCCTCTGCACTCAGCGCTTATTACGGCCACCAGACACGGCGTTTCATTCCACTGCTGCTGGGATCAAACAGGACGCAGCATGAGTGTTTCTACTGTCAGCATATCCAGCAACAAACAGCTTGTGGACTCTGACCAACTATCAGGTCCTTCTCTGAAGAAAAAAATGAAGTAATTTAGTGTCTAACAAGCACATGTCAAAGGAATATGATTTATAACTCTGCATTAAGTCGTGCATTCAGCATCAACAAAAGATTCACAGAATAAGAAGATAATCAAACAGGAGACAAATCTAAAATGTGGTCAGTCGTTGAACCTTAAGACTTCATTATGATCTGCTTTGAACAGAGTTCTCATATTTGACATGAAGGCAAAACAAACATGTTTGTAAGAGTTTTTAAAAATGTTAATTTATTTAGCACAGAAGATGCTCAAAAGCAGGATGCACTAAGATAAATAAAACAAGGTAGGGCTGGACGATAAGGACCATGACAACATGGACATGAAAAATGACAAAAATAAACTAGATTAGGTGAACTGGCAGCTCTACTAAGACACGTATAATGATATTTTAATGCAACATAAACTATATCGATATAAACAATATTGTCTCTCCCTATATCTTGTTTGAAAATATATTGATATATCTTAAAGAGGACACATTATCCCCTGTTTCCACCTTTTCAAACAGTCCCCCTGTGGTCTAAATGAAACATCTGTGCTGTGCTTTGGTCAAAATATAACATGAATCAAGCACCAGAGGAGGTTTGTGACCCTGTATAAACCAGCTCTCTCAGAACGCTCCGTTTTGGTGTGTGTGTCTCTTTAAATGCAATGAGCCCCACCTGAGTTTTCCTGGTAGACATCACTCCTTCGCTAGCGAGAATAAAAATAGCAGACCTGCGCACAAGTTTTGTTCTAGGCTGGGGGTGGAGTCCATGGGTGGAGATACCAGGGGAGGGGAGTGGAGGGGATTTGTTTTGACCAGAATCCCACTGTGACATCACAAGGAGAGCACATTTGAAACAGAGCATTTTTCTCTGTGTTGTAAGACTTATGCAGACCAAAAACAAAGGACTGGATGGGTTTATTTCACATTTTGTGGGTCTGTAGACACTCAGGTTACCCAAATATATGTTCAAAAACACTGTCAAAGTGGATTTTTCATAAAATGTCCCCTTTAAAAACTTGATATTTCTCCAAGCCCTGCAACAAAGTCTTCAGATTGTATGCACTGTACGGCAAGACATGCTGTCAAAATGTGCAAAATTAAACTTATGATGTTTGTTAGGTCGGATCAAATATCAGATTAATATCAGATTTTGAAGGACATTAAGAAAGAGAAACACGTGAGCCTCAAGTGAGTCTGTGGGAAAGTAGAGAAAATTAAATTTGTCTGCATTCCAGAGCAGCATGAAACCAAATGCAGTCATTTCTCCCTGATTGTTTTCACATAATTTATTCCAAAAGGTGGGCCTCTGATTACTACGAGGCGATGTTGTATGGTGATAGTGAACTAAGAGTGACTTTTTAAAGCTGTAATATTACATTTGATACCTCTGTGAACTTCCATGAGATCCACAAATAAACCATCGGTCTGTTTTATTGTTAATCTGTGCGCAATCCTACTAATGCACCCTCTCAGTCCGCCCCACTTCAGGCTTTCCAGGTCGTTCTGCGGTCCTGATAACTTTGTCAGGATTATAAACGTGGCCTCTTTCTGTGACTGACACACACTCTCAGGCTTGGACGGGGTCTTGGTCTGGGTCGGTGGGGGTCTGTAGGTTGGGGTCTGTAGTGAGATGTCAAGCATCTCAAAGTCTCATGAGGTAATTGTTTAATTATGTAAAGCTGGATTTAACTCCAGTATTTCCCAATCCCATTCAACTGTTGCATTTGTGCGGCGGCCGCTGGGGGAGGGGAAGGGAGGGACAGATGGGACGGACACATGGTCCCTGTCATCATCATCCTCCTCCTCCTCCTCCTCCTCCTCACCCCCTCCTCTCTGCCTAATCTGAGCACTGGGGGGGGGGGGGGAGACTGTGGGTGAAAGCACCGGGCATTCGCCTCCATCTCTCCCTCTTTTCTGGCAGCACCCACCTCAGCCCTCAGAGCCAAAGCACGCAGGATGTGGGCAGAAAAACAAGTTCTCCCCCTGTGAGGCTGGAAGAGGAGCAGCTGAAGCGGCGCTCATGCTGAGGCTCTCGGCTGCAGCGGGGATCCCAGCAGGACTAGATTTACTGTTAATCCATCAGAAGGAGCGTGCGGGGACAAGCTGCTGGACTCTGGAGCTTTACTTTTTCTTTTCATTTTTCCGCCTGGCCTGTTGAAGACTTTGTGTTCTGTTTGTGCTCTCTGAGGATGTGAGGATGCCATCTTTGACGGCTCGCTGAATACAACCTGCGAGAGCTGGATGTTCATGGCCAAATGTAGAGTGAGAGCGGCCGATGAAAAGCAGTGTAACGGCACGATGTCAGCCGCTCATCAGGGGATGAACGGCAGCGGCGTGTACAACTACTTCCTCAACATGGTGGCCTATCAGGTGAGAGCTGAGGAGCAGTAGGTGGTGAAAGTTTGAAGAGTCACTTTAACACGTTCGGGAGAGTGGAGTATTTGATCTTATTGGATGATTATTATGATTATTTATGAACTCTTGAGTGTTTTTTTATTTATTTTTATCAATACTGGTCCAGGGTATTACTTCTTTAAAATACTGCTGAAGCATTCAGACATTTTTCCTTTTGAGACATTTAGTCGTGGCAATAAAACATTGTTGAATTACTCCCTCAGAAATATGTCTGTGATGTTAAATACATGTACAAGAGAAATATATCTCGTTCCTTTAGACCATAAGCCTCATCAGAAAGCCTACTCAAACATTTAAAGGCACAATATGTAGAATTTTATGACAAAGTTTACATTCAACTTTGTAAATTAATTAAACATTAATTTGCTTTCATTACCTCAAATATTTCCGACAGTTATCAAAACCAGAGAAATCTGTAATTTTATAGTTGTAACGGGACGTGTCTTGTCGAGGCGTCCGCCATGATGAGCCGCCATGATTGAAACGAAACGTTTATCGTTGCCGTGGAAACACCAGATGTTACTTCAAAGACGGCTGCATAAGGAAGCGTGAGCTGCTACTGAAAGCTGCCGTACTGTTGCTGTATGCGCTGCTGTGATAAAAACGTCACGTCATTTATACTCGGATACATCGTCGGTAAACGTATTCTCTTTCTCAGGTCGGTTTCAACAGCTCGTCTTCACTACGTCAACGCGGAGTTCAGTAGCAGAAAGAACTCCCGTGATTCCCCGCTAGCCTCGACGTCATCTTTTGTCATTGTAGTATTGATCGAAAGCCCCCTGGTGGTGGAATCTACATATTGTATCTTTAAAGGAACATGTCTTCATCGTTATAACCAGACATGTTTTCTTCCATAATTTCGGGATTTTGTAATTGGAGATGTTTTTGTATAGATTGTGATCAGCTGATATCACCCATATTAAAATATATTTTTTAAATTATTTTAACTAATATATATGAATAATAGGATATCATAGGTTAGCACTCTGCTCCTTTAATTAGTTTGAGTATATAAATCTATCAAAGGTACTTGTGTTATATAGATCGAACATTTTCAGTGTTATATTTTATTCAACATATTAGAGCAGTGGTTCTCAACTTGTCAAGCCTCTGGACCCTCCACCAGCTCCTCTATGAAAAATAGCGACCTAAATTTCTGATATTTTTCAACCGATCAGATTTTATTTAATTCAAAATGGTGCAGTTTGCTTCTGTCAAAGGTTGTGTACCTCAGACAGAAGCAAGAAACTGAACAGAAACACGTTTAAAAAAGACAGACTTTTCAGGGCACATGCTCGCGACCCGCTGATGACACTTCCGCGAACCACTTTTGGGTCCTGACCCACCAGTTGAGAACCACTATATGAGATTTTGGATTATTATTTTTAAATCTTTAAAATGGATACACCATTCTGATATTGAAGCTTTATTTTTTTGGGCCATTTTTGCCTTTAATGGATCGAACAGCTGAAGAGAGACAGGAAATTTGGGAGGAGAGAAAGTTGGGGATGACAATGCAGCAAAGGACCGAGGTCAGAATTGAACCCACGACCGCTGTGATAAGCACTACAGCCTCTGTTCATTGGGCGTGCGACATAACCATTAAGCTATACGACGCCCCTGTGATATGTAGCTTTGTCATTTTGGAGCGATTTTAAGAGTTTTGTTCAGGATTTAAACCACTATGTCAGTAATTTATTTGAACACAGATCACTTTGAACGACATGTTCCTTTATATAAGGAATCATACACACTCTGAGTCAAACATCAGGAACATCTGCACACTTTGGTTCATAATGAAATGATACTTCATGGAGCTTGTGATGGTCTCAGTTGCAGCTGTTTTAACAATCTGCTGAGTTGTGTTTAAGGAGTCATTTGCTGAAGCGCATCAGGTCATCTTGTCTGTTGTTTATGTAGTTTTGAACACCAACAGAACATACTTCTCTCTTCCAACTTATTTCTGCAAAATGTCTGCAGTCTCGGCTTTCTGACCACAGATAGACTTTAAGTTATCAGTTGATTGTTGCTCATGGAAATGGCCGAGTGATGATCTGCCAATTAGGTTATTTATTTGCATTTGCAGGTAAGTAAAGCTCCCAGAACTACAGGAGGAGAAGAAAACACAAGGTCAGAAACTGAAATGTTAGAATGTGAAGCAATCATCTGATATGTGTGACTGCACAGTGTTTGGACTCACAGTGTCAGTATCATTATCAGGTAGCAGGTTCAGTTGTGCTCAAGCTTTTTCATTGTCAGAGAGTTGTGTTTCCAGTCACATATGTAACGAGTGTTGTTGGAAAAAGCATGTCGAGTGTGTTAAACTTACTTCTAATGATGACAACACTGAGTGGGAAGATGGAAAAAACAACGTATACCAACATGTGTTACATCATCTCTGAGTATGTTCTGACCTGTCTGAGACTTTCGTCTGGAAGAACACTGGTTCCACGTGAAGACTCAAACTTTACACAAGAGTTACACATTTAGCATCATTCTCAGAACAGCTAAGAACCGAAGCTTTTAGCAAACGTCACACAGGAGGAGGAGGAGGAGGAGGTAGCCTAGTGTATTTGTTGGGGACTATTTTGAGCGGTGGATTAATCCACATTTGGTGCTCTGGTGAGTATTTGGGGCAGCAGGACGGTGAGTCAGAATAAACTGTAGTGAAGGTGTCAGAGGTAATTGAGTTACAGGTCAGACAGTGCAACAGAGTGGCTCGTTGATGTAGATATTAGACAAACAAGGGAGCTCTATTCAGAGGGAGAAGATACATCAGGTTTTGGAGATTCAAAAAGTGCCTGTTAGCAATGTTAGCAGTGCAGCTGTAAAATTTGAAGGTCTGATATAGAAAATGGATGTATGAATCATTAGGTTTAAAGTTGTAGTTTCATCCAATAGCGTATATTTTAGATTTGACCATAAATCTGCAAATAACGGGGCTTCAAAATGCAAACAAAATATTCATCTGGAAAGGGGTTTTTGGATTAGAATAATTTATTTCTTCTTCTGCTAAACAAACTACAGTGTCTGTAAACCAGGTCCGTTACGCACCGTATTGTGAATAACTTGTATCCTCCATGAAATCAAAACAAATGACTTATCAAGAAATTCACCCCCTGTATATATGAAGTGCGCCGATAAAGACATGAACTATTCAGACCAATTGTTTTTTTTGTACCAGGCTGTAAACAGGTTTATTTCTGCTTTAAAAACTGGCCTCTTTGAATTGGTGTGTATGTGACTTCCGGGGCTTCTGCAGCCAGCCTCTAGTGGACACTCGAGGAACTGCATGTATACACTTCTGCATGGGACGTTGCTACTTGATTTAGAGCAAAACAAGCTGTTTTTGAAGGTTAATGGCCATTCTGATTTTTATGGAAGTTTAATGAAGCTCGTAAATTTAATATTATTAATACATCTTTAAAAGGTCAAGGCTGTAAATAAGAAAATAAAGCATGATACTATGCGAAGCTAATGATTGTAAAATTATACATTTGTCACAGTGAACATGTTAGCATGCTGATTTCAACATTTTTGTTCCTGTGCTGCTGCTGCTGTGCCTTTTTCAAAGTGTCAAAGATGCATCACTGTTCACTGAGTTTCAGTGGGATTTATTGACAGAGCGTAAACAGCTTTAATCTTTGAAATCATATCTTCATACTGTTTGTAAGATGTTGATGTATTTCGGCCATTGTAACAGAATATTCTAGTCACATTAGATGAAACGCTCAATGGCTTTATCCCAAATGAAAAGCTAGATGAACCCCATACCTCTCTGGGTAAAGTATTGTTTCCTGCCTGTGTGACCTCATTCCTCCCACGCTCCGTCTGGTGAAACAATGGTGACAGCTGCATACCAGTGTCCATACTTCCACTTCCAATATGTTAGAAAGAGTTTAAGTAAGACCCAACCCATGCATGTCAACTGCAGCATACCAAATATACCAGGAGCGTCCAACTTCACCTGGTCACACTTTGCCACATTGAACCGACGTGCTTCTAGCTGCTGTGAACTAACAGTCCTCTGTGCATGACGTCACATCCACTGAACAGCACAGACAGCAAAGACAGCGGCAGTACTGACTGCAATGGATGTATGGTTAGTAAATGTCCACAGCTAATATTATGACAAAGTATTATGTCTCAGTTGCAAGGATGCTAGATGCAAAGTAAACACTTATTTTTTCGATTTATTTTTTGGCTTTAGCCTTGATTTAAATAGAACAGTGGATAGAGTAGGACATTAGGAGAGAGTGGGGGATAAACCCGGGCCACCCACTTGGTGGACTACAGCCTCTGTACATGGGGGGTGACCTAACCGCTAGGGCTGGGTCATCAGCACCCCCAAACTATAAACTTTGTAGGTGTGGCTGTAAAATATTGTACTACCAAAAACATTAAGCTGGTCTGGAAGGCAGAGCCCATCTGTAAAGCTGAGTGAAGACAATCAAGAAATATCAAGAAATGAAAGAATATATAATGTGCAGTTTTCTTATAATTCACCACTTTTATTTACAGTGAAAACAAGTTATCAATCACTTGTGAATAAAGAGGATTATCTCCTGTGATTTACTGATACAACTAAGCAACAGAAAGCAATATAAAAGCAATTTTGGCATGAGAGATACATCCACATACTCTAAGGAATTAATACAATATTTAAAGGAGCAATATGTAACTCTGACACCTGGTGTTTAAAATGGGTACTGCAGTCTAAATTCAAAACATTATAGAGAGCTGTCTCCCCCCGCCCCCTCCTCTCTAGAGTCGATGCTCACGCAGGTTGCCATATGGTGGACACTGAAGCTTCAGTGTTTATCCAGCTCTGCATCGGTCTGTAAACCTTTCTGCGTTCTAACCTCTCTCCATTTTTCAAAAAGCATCTCCAATATTGATCCTAGTTTGAGCACGTTTCTGCTCGTGGAGCTTATTAGAAACATGCAGAGGCTTTTTAGGTCGGGTACAATCACTTCTATCTGAACCACTTCTCTTGCATCTCCATCGCTGCAACACCTGTTGGTTTGACCTGATAACTGGTCTCATCTCTGGCAAACCGAGGGGGCGTCCAAAACGGCCGTGTGGTGGGGTCTTAAAACCGCCTACCTTCTCTGGTCCAAACAAATCCAGAGCATTCAGGACCAGAATCTAAAGTTAGAAGGAGGACATACTGGCTGCTGCATTGTTGTCAGAGAAGCCAGCACTTCAACACAGCATGTTTCCTTAATGTCTGATCATCATTTCAGTCACTAGATATCTCACGTACTGCTTCTTTAATCATTCGCAATCAAACAACCTGGATTTCATTCTGCTCTGTTTCTGGAAAAAAAGACAGTTGATTTATTTGAATGTTTTCAAACCTGCACATGAGCTTTCATTACGACTTTGTTTCTCTGTGCATGAATAAAGTATGCTCAGACTGGTCACTGTTTGGCCTTTATGTATACAGTATGAGTCACTGTATTAGATGGAGGCCTCTCATTATTAATCCTGTATTATAAACTTTAAAGTAGGCCAGAGGACGCCGTGAGCAGCGGTGAGGACGCTCACTGAACACCTGGCCGCCTGCACGGAAGGGAGCTTACTTTCTGATTTTGTCTTCATTCCTACATTTCAGCTAAAATATATTTTTTTGGGGGGGGGACTGACAGTTTGATGAGTTTGCAAAAATCACATTATTGACCTCTCATGTCTTGGAGCGCACATTGAGCCACGGGGTTTATAAATGGGAGATTTAATAGAATTTGACGGACTGCTGGATTAGATATACAAACTTCTAAGTGATTTTTTTTTTTTGCATTGGTTATAGTTTACGAACACAGGAAAGCCACCAGCCTGTTATGCAGCCAGCAAAATCTCATGTATTTAATCTTTTTGTAAGTCCTGCATGCTGCGTGAGGTCTGCAGCAGCTTTTCACTAAAGTAGGTTATATATGATGAATATGTCATGTTGTTTTGACGCACGCTATAGTTCTCGTTTGAGGTCGTGACCAGGAATAATGTTTATTGTGATAATGGGTCATTATTTAACACACCTGTGTGTGCGCTGTGATGATGCAGGGCGAACCTGACGAAGCTACAGGTGAAACACGTTACTCACAATGAAGTGACAGTGAAGTCATTTTCCAGGGTACCAAGTCAGCATGGCTAGCTAACGTTAAATAACAGCTAAGCGAACGTTAATCACACAAAATGACATCACATGCCGAGTACGGAGTAACGTTAGCTAGCTAACTAAGTTGCACAACATTGGCCGAGTGAGACTTTTGTTACTAAAGAGAGCCTCCATCTCGTCTCGTGTTTCTGCTAGGTTTTTATTCCGTTATATTGCGCCACAGAAAAAAACTATTTAAAATGTTTTAGCAACAATATGAGCTCATCTAAAGTTCACAAGCAGCACTGCACTTCCTGGGGTCCACAGCAATACAACCGGCAAGTCTGATCTTCATCGGAGGAATGGTGGCGTAGAAACTCGACCAACAGACACACACACACACACACACACACACACACACACACACACATATCCCTGGATTTATATATAGATGAAGTCAGAAATAGTTGATGAGGACGTTGTCGGATGTGAAGCACTGAGCAGTGAACTGTCCCTTTAATCATGATTCATCTCCCTCAGGGTCGAATCATTTTGAGCTCTCTACTGTACACGATTGAAGCTCTTATTTTTATTCAGTCCTCCATTCAATGAGAAGATGTCGGATAATCTCCCTCCGAGTTATCCATCAGATTAACACATGCGCGTGATGATTACTAATAATTCTGGATTCACTGCAACAGCATTCATAAAAAAAATAATAATATTGCAGTGTGGGAAAAAATATTTCTCAGGCTGCACGTGTTGCATCTGACTTCATGCATTCATGTTGAATAGCTTGGTATTGGAAGTGACAGATCGAGACAGCTACATTAGAACAGCTGACACTGCGTCTCTCCATCCTTCGTCCCTGATCTTTCAGACAGACCTGCAGACTGTAATCTGCTGAGTTTGCTGCAGCATCAGACAGATGTGCGTGCAGGTTTTTTTTTTTTTGTTTTTTTTTGCCTCCTAAGATTTAGTTCAGGATCAGCAGGGATGGGCTCACATCCAGTCGTCAGAATCAGAACCAGCCAGATGCTGATGGACTCGTAAGATTAATCTGCTGCTAACTGCTGCTCTGCCAAACGCTCCCATCTGTGTCAAGTTGTCTGATTGTCTGACCTCCAAACTTCTTCAGACAGCTTGAGTTCGGGGTCCTGGCTCACCCGTCACAAACTGCTCACATTTGAGTTGCGCTGTGTTGTCTCAAACCTGAACTGTCATTTAGTCTCTCTCAGAGCTACGGTACAGACGACTGGCTGGAATTTTGATTTCTTTTTCTCAGCATTTTCCCCTCATGTGACCGTCAACAGTGCAGAGTCAACAGAATATCTCAAGACTGTCTTCAACGTGTCGACATCTACATGAACAAAGATTTAGTTTCCTAACTGGCCTCAACGATGTGCATCCTCAGAGTCATTTAGTTTTCTTTCTGTGGTTACATTCCCTGAGACGCCTAGGGGATGAGCGGAGTAACGATGTAATAAAACCAAGGGAAAAGAAGGAGGAACTAAATACAAGCAAACGTTTAAAGGATTTATTACAAACTAAATAAAACATGTACAACACAAAAGAAGCTTCTTCCACAAAACACAAACAAAAAGAGAAGCCGCAGTCAGGCAACTAATTCTTTTCCAAGTTTCCGAGTTGTTGTTCCGGGTTGAGCAGGTGGTCATGTGCATTTTACAACTCGGAAACTCGTTTTTCCGATGTGTCCGACACCACATGGATGCAGCATGAGGACTCAAAAAGACACTTCCTTCCACAGAACGAGTACGCTGAAGGTGTCAGGCGTCTTGAAATTTGCTTACTGTCACGACACCTGAACACACACGCAGCCAAATGGCCTCCTCTCTCCTGCTCTTCAAAGCTCAGCCCGTGATTGCTAAGTTGCCACAGGTGAGGCTGAGAAGCAGCGCCTGAGGAGCACACAGGAGAGAGAGAGAGACGGAGAGAAAACACAATGACACATACACAACACTACGGCACCTAACACTGAGTATAAAATAAACTCCAGAAATCAGCTGACACTAATGTGAGTCTCCGCTACAAGAATCAAGATATTAGTCAAATTGAAACGTCTCTTTGTGGCTCCTTGTCCTTCCACTGTAGCTCAGCACAGAAACCTTCACTTCTACAGTTTCATGTGACCTTCACACGGCTTTCTGTAGGACCACACTCGGTTAATTTCCTGTGAGTTACCGAGGAGACGACCCCCCCCGGCTATGAAGTCAATTAACCTGCACGATGAGTTTTAGTATTGTGTTGTTCGACGTGTGTGTTTTGTGATTATTTGGATGCTGATCTCCCTCCGTCCTCCTCCTCCCTTCTCTTCTTCCTCAGATCTGCTGCTGCTGTGGCCCGGCTCCCTGCTCGCTCTGCTGTGCCTTCTGTCCTCCGGTCAAGTCGTCCACCAGCACGCGGATCATGTACACTCTGTTCCACATCATGAGCTGTGCCGTCTCCTGCCTCATGCTGTCCCAGACCGTCTCTGAGCTCGTGAGGGAAAACGTGAGTGGTTACTGGATCTTATCCCCCCCACCCCCCCAGCCTTTATAAAAGTCAAATACAAGCACAAGAACACTTAATTCTGCCCTCTTAATGTAAGTCAGTGTTTGAGAACATCATTAACAATATTTAATCAGAAATTAGATCATTGAATTCCACTGATTGTATTTTTTTGTTGTTAATTGTTGTCGGTATATCAAGCTTAATGTCAACTGATTATCCACTTGAAGACATTCATCCCTTAATTGTTGAGCTGTAGAGGAATAGATGAGACCCTGGAGTTCAGCTCTGCAGTCTGTATCGAGCCCTAACAGGGTTAGTGATCAGCTGCAGGGGGGATAGATTGAGAAGACATCTGTGACATGTTTATTAATGACATGAGATCATGTGAATGTAGTCAAAGATGCAAAAAGAAAAAGATCCGATAAATGAAATGAATAAGTTTGGAGAAAGTCAGAGAGCATGCAGACTAGGGCTGTGCATCGTCACTGGCCTCCCGATTTGATTGGATAACGATCCATGATTTGATTTGACTCGATGCTGCACGGCGGGTTGCATCCTCAATTTTCTGCACATGGTAACGTTTCCATGAATGAAGACAAGCAGTCAGATAAACAGGAACTCCCTTTATTACTATTCAGAAAGTGTTTCATAAATCAATATCAACATAAATGTCTTTACTTTGCAGCCAATTAAAATCCAAACTATAAACTATACAGGACATTCAGGCATGTTGTGCAACAAGTGGCAAGTTAAAGTCATGAAGTCTAAAAAAAAAAGCCAAATGGGACAGTTAGGTTCAATTCCAGCGTCAACCAACCAAACATATCCTGATTCTTCTTAAATCTGGGAAATAGCAGATCTTACTTTGCTTACAGTTATATCTCACTTTGATCTTTTTGTGAATGTCTTTATTTTAGTTTAGACTTTTCTTAAAATGTAATCGTTTGGGAGCCTTAGTACAGACAACAAGGATCTACTCTTAAAACTAACCCCCCTCCTCCCCACCCCTCCACCTTGTGTGTTCCAGGTGCCTTTCTTTAACGTGGTGTGTGACCAGGCGCACGGCGGGGGGCACTGTGAGATGCTGGTCGGCTACTCAGCCGTCTACAGAGTCTGCTTCGGCACTTCCTGCTTCTACCTGATGATGGCGATCTTCCTCATAGACGTGAAGTCGAGTCAGGACTTCAGAGCGCTCATTAACAACGGGTCAGTGCTGCAGGGTTTCTTTCTCTGAGACAAATCATGAACAGATTTTTCAAGACTTTGATGGTGCAGATTATGGATGTCATTACAAACACAAGATTTCACTTACAGACTGAAATAGATAGAAATAGATTTCTGAATGTTTATCTTCAGAAATCCAGGGTTGTTCAACCTGCCCGTCTTTAAATACTTCCTGTGCAGAGAAAGTGTTCTCACTCTGGGCTCACCTGCTGCTCTATTTAAAGCTCGTTGTTGTCACACTTTCCAGAGCTGTCGATTAGAGAGCTGACGTCGAGCTGGGATTAGGATTTGTAACACTGGTCCTCTCTGCGTTAAGTCTACTCACTTAACGCTTATCAGAGCCTCGGGGAGAAAAAGGTTTCAGGGTCTTTGGCAGAGGTTACAGCTCGGCCTGCTCTGTGGGGGGAGGAGGGTGGGGGGCGGGAGGTCAGAGGGTGACCCAGTGCCCCACTGAAGGAGGCATGTCCTCTTTAAGAGCACACAGCCCACAGGGACGTGGAGGGATTTTATTAAAGACTCGATCTGTAATTCTCTCACCGCAGAGACTGCTGCTTTAATCCAGTAAACTGCAGAGCTATGTCGTCGAAGAATAAGCCTCCATGTTAATGTAAACCTTTTTCATACAAGTAGAAAATATAACAGAGCTCGGGTTTGTACTTTTTACTGAATATTTAGAGCTTTGCAGTATTACAATGAAGAACAAACACAGTAATACACAAAGCTTGAGAGTACTTTTTTAAACAACAAAACATTTGCAGAATATTTGTCCTAATCGACACTAAATGCATCGGGGGCCTCTAGTTGAGACCTGCCCTTTATCTGTCCAAAAGGGACCAGGTCTTAAATTGGGATGGGCTTTTATTTGAAGTTTTACGGTAAGGATTTGATCTAAAACAAGAAATGAATGATAGCTAAGAGATTATTCCTGAACTGACATCATTTGACCATATAGTGTTATTGCTTTAAACATGAAAAAGAACTGTTTGAATATAAACCTGATCAAAGTTTTCACACTTACTTTACATTCGGCTGCCCACTGAGACATTTTTGGAAAGAACCAGCGAAACTAAATCATTCTGGCACAAAAAAATGATAATTCAGTCAGGACCACTCTCTATTTTATTGCAGAATGGACATACTGTTGTGGCGTTGAAGGCTCTGCTATAAGGATGCTCCCTGAGCAGCATGCCATAGGTTTCCTGTGATGATGAGCTGTGATTGGTGCATGAGTAAGATGGAAAAAGTGATTTGATCAGCTGGCTGTCAGCTGATCACAGCCGGGGCGTTTGACTTCTGTGTCCTGCATGATGAACTAACGCAAAGCTTTATTTACAGAATAATTACTGTCTTCAGTTTTAAACTCGTTCAAATGTACCTGTGATGTCTCTCCACATGTTGACCTTCAGCTTCTGGTTCCTGAAGTTCATCACCCTGCTGGGGACGTGCACCGCTGCCTTCTTCATCCCAACAGAGTCTTTCTTACATGGTGAGCATGATACTTAGCTTTTATATTAGAGTCCCTGCATCAGATTTTAGAGATAATATCTCAGGACATTGAAGCCCATCCTCGTTATTTAGAGGAACTTATGAGTCATTATTTTCAGGCAATTAATCATCATTTTAGGAATTTGTTCATTATTTTGCATCATAAAAGTCACAATTTTTAAAGCAGACTTCATTACATTTTATGATACAAAATTTTTATTCTGAGCTCGTTGGTCATCACGTGTAGATATTGTCTCATTTTAAAATGTAAACATTTAATTTTGAGAACATTGTTCAATATTTTAAGAGATTCAGAAATAATTTTAGTTACTTTACACATGAAGTCATTATTTTATCATCTTCAGATGGAAGGTCATGTGTTAATTTATCCCACTGATGGCAATGATTTCTGTTTGGATTTGATTATAAACTCAAATTTAGAATTAATATGATGATAGTGTGAGTGCACCTCCTTCTGTGTCCTGCTAGAGGGCGGCAGAGAGCCACTCCCGCCCGAAATTAATCTCCTCAGGTCCGTGAGTTATTGGATCATAAATCTGTGCAGCCAGATTTCACTTTGTTTAGGAACAATAAATCTGTTGGTGATTCAAGTCTGATATCAAAGCACTGATGTGATTTACGGATCTCTCTCTTTCTCTCTGATCCCTCTCTCACTTCCCTGAAATAAATCACACTTGTCTTTTGCTCGTCTCTCTCTCTCTCTCTCTCTCTCTCTCTCTCTCTCGCTCTCTCTCTCTCTCTCTCTCTCCTCTCAGCTTGGCATTACGTTGGTGTGGTGGGAGGATTTGCCTTCATCCTCATCCAACTCATCCTCATCACAGCTTTTGCACACACCTGGAACAAGAACTGGTGAGTCACAGAGTCCAGAAAGTGAGATATTATTTGTAGGTTTACTTAAGTTGTGTGATAGTGGAATACATCCTGACACAGAAAGCATTTGGGAAAATGTACAACAATCTGATAATGGATAAAACTTCCATATGAGTATTCCAATGTTTGGCAGGAAGAGGATGGACGCAGCTGTTGAGATACTTTTGTGTGTCTTTATGTTAATCCTGGGTTTGGTCTCCGCACTTTAACGGCCAAAGAGATCCTAATATGACTGCAGACATTATTATATTATATTCTGTATTAGACCAGTGTTCCCAACCTTTTTTCCTTGGAGCCCCACCCTTACATCAAAGAAAAGCTCCCCCCCCCCCCCCCCCCCCCCCCCCAGGACCCACAGGACAAAAAGTGAAACATTGCTTTCAAAGGTTTACACATGGAAAAAACTCAAAAGCAAGAGTATTTATCTAATATCTAGTCAAAAATATTTCATTACAGGGGCGCAGGAAGCGTAGTGGTTAGTGCGTGCACCCCTTGTACGGAGGCTATAGTCCTCTAAGCGGGCAGCTTGGGTTCGAATCCGACCTGTTGCTCCTGATTTCCGACTCTATCCGCTGTCCTATCTCTACCATAAAGGCACACACAAAAAAGCCCCCAAAAATATTTCCTCACACTTTTTAAAAGCCAAATCAACCTGAAAAGTCCTGATAAACATCTTATTCTGAGATATTACAACACAAACAAATAAGGCCTGAGATGTTTGGATGATCTGGAAGTCAGACCTCGTCCCTCAGCTTCACTGCCTGACTTCCCGACTGATGCTCTTTCCCTATGCCTGACTTCAATCATTTGATGCAAAAATCTAAATCAAGTCCTGCCATAAAGACATCTCTTTGAATCATTTTGGGGTGACAAGCAGGAAAAAATACATTTACTTCACAAAAATGTCAGTTATGTTTGCTGACTTTACTCTGATCCGGTGGTCCTCAACTTGTCTATCCTCAGGATCCACCACCTCCTCCGTAATTAGAAATCATTTTGTGAATTTTTTCAACCACTCAGGGTTCAGTTTGGACCTCAGACGGAACCAAACATAACGCAGCAAAGAGACAGAACGACCCGAACTTGTATAAAAAGCCTCATAGACTTTTTGCAACATGCGATCCTTACACTTACAAACACATACTGCCTGCAGACCGGATCACATCTGGAGAAAACAGTCCGTCCTCCACACTGTGGTGATGATGGATTCATCTTCTGTCTAACATAACTTTGTAAATCACACAGATTGACTTCAGCAACATCTGTATCATCCACCCAAACATCTGGAACCTAAAATTTCTCCTTCACATTTTTTGTCATTGGTGGATTCAATTTCTGTTCACATGATTGCAGCTTGGCTCTGTTTGGTACCCGACAGTGGACAATCTCTTCTTCTGATTCTGCTCCTCTACATTTTATCTTCTAAATCACTTCAGTCGTAAAACATATTCAATAGAAGATAAATATTTATAGCAAAGTGGTTATATAGACAGATGTGGAAGAAGCTCTCAGCAAATCTCCATTACATGCACATTCAGTGTAGAGCTGAAACGACTTATTGTATTGTAGCAGCGTTTCTTTGGGTGATTGTAAGTTTAACTCTTTGTTGTCTTGCCGTTATCACTCAATAGACTTAATGAAATATACCTTCAGGTGTGGGTTAGCAAGAGCAGGAGGACATCTTCTGCAGTCCGTCTGGTACACTTTTAATATCAGTCTTGTAGAATAGCCTGATATACAGTCAGAGGTGCTGCTTGTCAACAGGCAAGACAGGCAATTGCTTGGGGCCCCAGACCAGTAGGGGGGCCCCAAAGCAGCGGGCGTGTATGTACAAATTTTGCAATGACGGTAGGAAAACCTCCATAAGAAGGCGCCATCTGACTGCACTCATTCTTGTTGGCATGCTGAACGGAGATTGGAGGGCCTTTCAATTGATTTTTGCCTAGGGCCCCAACAGGATCTAGATTTTTTTGGGGTCTGCTGCGGTGCCCAAGGCAAAAAATTCCTATGGGGCCCTTCCAACCTGCACCCCTGACATAACATGTTGATCCACTTTAACGTTTAACGTTTGTCATCCCCTTGGGGCGCCCTACTAGCCTGGGGCTCCAAGCAGTTGCCTGCCTTGACTGTGGTAAAGCAGCGCCTCTGATGACATACATATTTTTTATTTTATTTTATTTTATTTTATTTTATTTTATTTTTATTTATTTTTATTTTTATTTTTATTTTTATTTTTATTTTTATTTTTATTTTTATTTTTATTTTATTTTTTAATTTTTTTAATTTTTTAAATTTATTTATTAGTGTTGTTTATGTATTTGTATGCCTCTAGCTGCAAACAAATTTCCCTGTGGGGACAATAAAGATACATTTGACCTTTGATACACAGACCGAACAAAGACATCAATGATCCAACCGTAACCATGAGCAACCTTAAAGGCAAAGTGCAAACACAATATGAATAGAAATGTCCTCTGTTAAATGTTTCTTTGTATTCTTATTTTTTTTGCTCGCAGGTTGACCGGAGCAGAAGAGAACAAGCGTTGGTATCTGGCGGTGACGTGTGCCACCCTCTTCTTCTACACAATCGCCACCATGGCCTTCACCTTCATGTACAAGTACTACACGCACCCCATCGCCTGTCAGTTCAACAAGGCCCTGCTGTGGGTCAACCTGGGGCTCTGCGGCCTCATGTCCTTCATAGCCGTCACACCGTGCGTGAAGCAGAGTGAGTCGATGAAAACACACACCACACTGTCTGTCATCAACGCTCGGCGGTGAAATAACACTTAGTGCAAAACATCCCCCCCCCCCCCCCCCCCCCCCGTTGAAACCAGAGCTGCTGCAGATAATAATAATTAGATGTAAGATAATATCACCTGTTTCTCTCAGACTGCAGACCTGCTTTGTCTGCACATGTTTGTTGTTTTTTATGATTGAAACTTACAGCTGCTGCAGAGGTGGAATAACTAAGTCCCTTAATTTAAGTGTTCTTGAGGTTTTGGGACTTCACTTAAGTGTTTACTTTTAAATGAACTAATTGAAGAGCACATATTAGTCACTGCAGTGTTGTTATTTTTGAGGGTGATGGTAAAGGATTTGAGTTTGGATTTTTGAGTATACTGACCTGACACACTCTCTCTCTCTCTCTCTCTCTCTCTCGCTCTGTCTCTGCAGAGCAGCCTCGGTCCGGACTCCTCCAAGCCTCCATCATCAGCTGTTACGTCATGTACCTCACTTTCTCTGCGATGTCCAGCCGCCCGCCGGAGAAAAGTAAGACAACAAACCAGACACAGAGCAGAAAACACAGAAACAGATCTGCAGAGCTCCGCTGAGACACTGGACTCAGGTCTCTGTTCAGTGTTAACACTGACACACAAACCAGACTCTGTTTGCCATGTGTCTGTGTTTTACAATGTTACAATTCACTTAGCAGACACTTTTATCCAAAGCGACGTACATCAGAGAGTAAATACAAAACTAATCCATTCATACACCACCACCAAAGCAGCAGGAGCAATGTGGGGTTATGATGTGTCCTAGGGCAATACACTTAACCCCGCATTGCCCTAGGACACATCAGACATGTTGCTCAGCTGGGGACTGAACCATCAACCTTCTGGTTGAAAGGCGACGACTACACCAACTGAACCACAGCCGCCCCTGTAATGTCTTTTTTTGGATTATGGATCCCAAAAGAAAGTGACTCAGTGTCTCATGGCCTTCAGCCGCTGAAACCAGCTCTAGAGAGTGGCCCTCCCATGGCAGCCCTGCAGCGTTCTGACTTCTAAAGAGCTGGCCAATCAGAAAAAAGTGGGCACATGGGGACAAGAGACAGCAGCTTAAATTAACCGTTTCAGGCAGAGGTTTTTACTGACACCAGTGTAAGATAAATAAGAAGTTTTTTGTTTTTTTTACTGCAAATCATGCAAAGCTACTCTACAGGTTTCACAGACTGACAACATGAAAGATGAAAATGAGAATGATATAGGATCTTTAAATTCAAATGATGACTTATGCAAAGAAGCTTCAAATGAGCTTAGACTGGTGACCACAAACTTGTATTTTCATGTGTAAAATTGTGGGAATCTGAACCTCTTCTTTATTTTCAGCAGCCTCTTGAATCAAAATGTATAAAAATATCTTCTGTGTTACCTTCTTATCGTGTCCCATATGACTTACTACTGAAGAGCCCACACACACACACACCAATAGACACACACTCTTATTTTAAAATCCTCCATAATTTACCTTTAATTTCCACATAATGACTCACCTGTTGGCTTCAGGTAAGACAAAGAGCCTCCACATTACTGAGACATTAGTGCAGCGGCTTGTCAGAGGGCCCCCGTCTTATCCTGGGTTTACATCTTAATGGCACGCATGCAAACATAACACACACACACACACACACACACACACGCAGCATACAGACACAGATAATCTGGGATGAGATGTGCTCTGACATGCAGCCTGCTGAGCTGGTGGCCTGTGGTGAGGGCAGACTGAAGGATATTTGTTTCACATTCCTCATGGATCCATTGACAACATAATAACACAGGAACACAAAACCTGGCAGCGTCGTTACACATGTCCTCACGGTGATGAACAGATAAAGTGCGATATATATTGCTCTGAACTGACAGGAAACTCCTCCGTTGTTTATTGGTCTGTTGTATGCAGCCGAGGAAAAGTCAGACAACACAAGAGGTTAAAGGACAAACGCACAAAACACAGGGTTAAAAATCAGTTTGTTTAAGATTGGCCCAGTAAGAGGCGGCCGGTCAATAGAGGGCGCTAGGGCACCGTCCAAACACTCCCCACAAGGAGAACAACAGACCTTCACTGAACACTTGACAATCTCGTGCCTCTTATTATTAATATCCATCTCTTTGTAGTTGTTTGTGTTTCTTTCTGGTCATTCTTTATTAGTGTACTCAATTCATTCTTGGTCCGGTCTCGAGACAATTTTTTGAAGATCTTATCTCTGAATGGAAAACATTTTTACTCGGTCTTTTCTCAGTATCAGACTGGGTGGACTGGATTTTAAATAAAGACCACCACTGATTGACTATTTTTCCACATCATTACTTTGATTAGAAGGAAAACGCCTCTTTCTAAAAAAAAAAACCAAATAACTTCAATTCATTTGTAGTTTTGATTTTTATCCCCCGGTTATGGCCGTAAACTTTCCGGTGTTACGGTCTAAGTGAGTGACACGCCAGACACCCAAGATGATGATTTTTCTGTGATATTTGTCTTGATCTTGGTTTGTGTGGTCTTGACTCCAACACTATTCTTTTCTCTTTGTAGATGTTTTTTTGATACCTTTCTATGTTACTGTTGCATGTTTTAAGAGTTGTCTGATATTGTTTCAATGACTTTCAGACAAGAAATCTTCTCACCCACATAAGATGAGGCAGTTAGTGAGCAGCCTTCTGAAGCCCCCTTTTGGCCCAGGGGTCCCCGCATATGCCTGTTCTGTTATGAATCCACCTCACAGGCCTACAGAGATCCACTGGCCTTTAGCGGCCCTCTCTGGAACTTTAATATCTTGACGGTCCATCTAGGTCTAGTCAGCTTTGTCATTTCTTGTCTTTGTATTAAACCTGCAGATGTACAGTAAGTGTATGTGTGTATGTGTGTGTGTGTATGTGTGTGTGTGTGTGTGTGTGTGTGTGTGTGTGTGTGTGTGAGTCCTGGGGCAGCGCAGGACATTGTAGCAACTTGTTGAGAAAATATGCACTCTGAGTCTGTCATAAAAACACCTTTTCACTTTTCAGACCGTGAACCATCACACACACACGCACACACGCGCGCGCACACACACACACACAGTCACACACACACACACACACACACACACACACACACAGTCACACATCCTGGCACACTCCACTTCCACTGCTCTGCAATATTTAATTTCCACCTACTGTTGCTGAGTTTCCTTTTTCAGCTGCCTTAATTCACGGGTGCCACACCTGTCATGGTTACATTGCCACGGGGAATGTGTGTGTGTGGGTGTGTGTGTGTGTGTGTGTGTGTGTGTATGTGTGTGTGTGTGTGTGTGTGTGTGAGTGTGTGTGAGTGTGTGTGTGTTTTAGGCAAAGAAATCCATCCTCCTTACTATCTTCTTAGGCCGAGTCTGTCCCGGAAGGCTTATTCTGCTTGATGACCTCACCATGACAAACACACACACACACACACACACATACACACACACACACACATACACACACACACACATTTCTGAGAGAAACAATTAGCTCAGAGTGGAATTGAAAAAAAACAACTCAAGAGCAGGATATGTTCTCTCTCCCTTGGCGACTCTTGACCCGTGTGTGTGTGTGTGTGTGTGTGTGTGTGTGTGTGTGTGTGTGTGTGTGTGTGTGTGTGTGTGTGTGTGTGTGTGTGTGTGTGTGTGTGTGTGTGTGTGTGTGTGTGTGTGTGTGTGCACCATATGAGTCCTGTAATTAGCCAGTGTTTTCATGGAGCTCAGGTCCCTTTCCCGCCTCACAAAACACCAACATAAAACTTCTCAGGAATCCACAGTCGTCTGAAACAGCTCTTTAGAGGTCGGGCTTATTTGTGTGTGTTTTGGTGTTAGAGCTTGTGCACATGCACGTGAAACCAAGTTCAAGTTCATTTCTGCGAGCGCTGTGTGTTTGCCTGAGAGATTGTCCAGAGGCCGAGTCCACGAGGAAGATTCCCAGAAGGACTGAGTGCAGCTGAGACCCCCTTTGACAGGAAAGGAAAGAATTTCCCAGGAAATGAAACGAATCAAGTGACTCAACACTTGACCTTCATGTGACACTTTTAATCCGTCGTGCCTGCTTGAAAAAATATATCTACAGTCAAAGAGAATAATTCATGTTTTTGCAAAACACCTGCTGTGGATGGATAGGAGAAAAACAAGATTTAGTCCAGAGTGGACTTAAGTGCACTGTATACATTTCTCACTCCAGAGGTCTCCATAAGTGACAGGTGCAAAATATTTTCAAAAGACAGAGACTTATGTGATGGTCCTGAATGGTCTGTATTTATTTTAACCACAGAAGGTAGGCAGTCTTAAGGCACCCCCACACGGACATTTTGGATGCCCCTCGGTTTGCCAGGCAAACGGCAAACCAGCAGGTGTTGCAGCGATGGAAGCAGGCGAGAGAACCGGTTCAGATAGAAGTGATTGTACCCGACCTAAAAAGCCTCTGCATGTTTCTAATAAGCTCCACGAGCAGAAACGTGCTCAAACTAGGATCAATATTGGAGATGCTTTTTGAAGAAAAATGGAGAGAGGTTAGAACGCAGAAAGGTTTACAGACCGATGCAGAGCTGGATAAACACTGAAGCTTCAGTGTCCACCACATGGCGACCTGTGTGAACATCGAATGTTGATTAGAATATTCATGATGATGATGATATCGATGTGGCAGCATGAAACTAAACGTGCTGTTTTCCTCTCTGTGTCAGTCGTGTATCAGGGCATGAACATGACCGTCTGCTATCCCAGCACGGGGCAAGAAGGCATCCAGAAGGAAGGCAACGCTGTGGCAATAATCGGAGCGTTCATCATGTACTGCTGCGTCCTCTTTGCATGGCGAGTACACTCTTCAATTTTTTAACAACAAGTCAACTAATACATGTTTACTTTTCACATCCCTTAAAGGAGAAGGTATGTGGGAACAAGTGTGTTTAAATCTAACTTCCTCCGTCCTCAGTAATGAAGCGTCGTACCTGGCTGAGATGTTCGGTCCGTTTTGGATGATCAAAGTTTACCGCTACGAGTTCCAGAAAGCAACCTGCTGCTTCTGCTGCCCTGAGGAAGAGGACGGTCTGTACTGATGCATTTATTAATACGTCATCTTTTTAATGTGTGTTTTCTGCACGATAAGAACTAACGATAATGACAGAAAACATGGTTAAGAAAACGCTTAATGTCCCATCTGTTAACATGGAGGAACCAGGCTTTTGGGGAGCTTTCTATATTTTGGCTTCAATGATGAGGAGCTGTCACGTTGTCCATCTTTTTATACAGACTATGATATCTACATCAAATATCTGGTTTTATGACTTAAAGGAAGAATGTGCGACTTTTTGATCTAGTAGCTGTCGCCCTTGAGCCCTCAAGCTTCTCACTCATTGTAGACAGTCATGAGAGACATCTACAGAGTTTTGATTTCTGCTGTATTTATGTGTAAAATGTCGCTCATTCTTCCTTTAAAGTAAATGTCATATTTGACTTTGGCCAATGTGCTCAGGTTTGTAAATGTGTTGACAGTCTCAGGTCCATAATACTGTCACCGATGTTTTATTGCTTCTTTTAAGTTTGATGACTACAACAGTTTTCTGCGTCTTTGTTGGGAATATCTGCACGTCCTCTCAGTTTAGTTTGAGCCGGTTTGAAACGTTTTGCTGTTGCGATGAGAGACATCCTGACTTTTATCAACATGTCTCTTTCAGCTGACGAGGAGTTTGTGATTGACGACGAGAACAAAGGATGTCAGAAGGTCATTCATAATGAGACCCAGAGAGTGGCTTACAGCTACTTCTTCTTCCATTTCGTCTTCTTCTTGGCCTCGCTCTACGTCATGATGACCCTCACTAACTGGTTCAGGTTAGTTGGTTTTTTTTACAGCAAACCTCAGTCTTTTAACCATTTTATGTGATTCCTCAGGGATTGAGTGAATACTTCTAGAGCACTGAGGGATCAGGGAAGGTGGGGAGGCGTTGTGTTTTTTATGTTTGCTTAAAGGGAAAAGTAGGAGAGGGTGTCATTTAGTCTTTCCCAACTTCACTTCATTCTGCAGTTTAACAGCTACAAATTAGGAAATAAATTAAGTAAGAAGATATTCCATTAAAAGTGTAAAGCCCATGTTACACCCCTCTGCAAAGTGGTCCTATGGGGTGAACATTTACCCCCAAACTGACCCATACTAAACAAAAAAACACACCTTCAAACTACTGAATCTGTGGTATTTACTATTAATTGGCACACAAATCACTTAAACATAAAAAAAGATCAACTGAGGAATAAATGAACAGAACAGAACAACACATAATCCCCATCCTGGAGTCACAAACCACCGGTGGTCTTCACTCCAACAGGTTCTGTCTTCTGTCTTCTGATGTCAGCTCAGAGTTTGTTCACCCTTATGTGCACCCTGTTTATAATCAGTATCACCTGACGAGCTAGAGAGGCAACAGACAAAGAGAACAGAGAAACGTACAGCGGGAAAAGTGCATGATTTAGAAATCCTGCCTCTGTAATGTGTGGAAGCTCAGCATGGCACAGAAAATGTTCATTAAGTCAGATGTGAGTTAAGCTCAACAACCGATACAGACACACTTCAGCTAGCATCGTCTTACTTTATCCAAATCATTTCCATTGGTGAATGATGTTTGAATTTATCATTATTATTGAAAGCCTTCTGGGGCTGTAGGGACGACGTAAGTCAGGTGACTGTATAGATGTAGTATTTAAGCACATTGACCCAGGTGGGACTTGAACCCACAATCCCCAGCTCCGGAGGCTGATGCCTTGTCCATTAGGCCGCTGGGCCCTACATGTGGCAGAAACCACTTCAAGACTTAAAGGAAACAGATTTACTTTAACATTTTTCCAAATAACTTTTGTTCAAGTATTGAAACAAGTTTTGCAGGTAGCAATAAAAGTTTGCAGGATTGTAAAAAATAATAAAAATTGCCTTCAGGTTTAGAAAGGAGCACATCACAAAACAATCATTTTCACACATGATAAAAACGTCCTTCCTTTGTTGGTTTTGCAGAAAAAACCAACAAAGGAAAGTGAGATTAAAACGATGCTGGAAACTTTTTTTCCCACCGAGCCTGAAGCCACAAACAAAGAGGAGGAAACAACAGATCCGCCTCGGAGTTATGATTTTTATTTGTCTTAAGCAGAAAGTTTGAATTCCTGAAAACATATGATCATGTTCCCTCCTCGTCCTTATGTTGGAGCCGTGTTGTTGTGCAGGAGGTGAATTTAATCTGTGCTCTACCTCCTGCAGTTATGAGTCAGCAGTGTTGGAGACCACCTTCACCCACGGCAGCTGGTCTACGTTCTGGGTGAAGATGTCGTCGTGTTGGGCCTGTGTGATCCTCTACCTGTGGCTGCTGCTCGGCCCCCTGTGCAGCTGTCAGACTGAATCCAGACCTCGACGCTCGCGCATCAAACGCCGCGCGGCGTCCTCCCGTCACGTAACTGTCAGCGTCTGACACTCTCTGGGAGGGTCCGGCAGGTCGGAGGCCGACAGGGCGCTATGTGGACGAGAGGTCAGGTGACTCTGACCCCCCTGTGAGAGGGGGTTTTCAGGAATGGATCCCACAGAGCTCGCAGAGCAGCGAGAAGGACCAATCAGAGGGCTTAAAGCTCCGTGTCCTAATAAACAAAGAAGACCTGAATACAGACCTGATGTCACAGGAGGAACAAACATGAACATAAACCACAAACAAAGACTGGATGTTGTTTGGAAACACACTTACAGTATGAATTGCCAAAGGGATCAGAAGAAGTGGACTCTCTCTCTTTATGATGTGGATTACAGTAAGTGGGTGAACAAATGGAAACGTTTATACATTTTTACTCTTATTGTAGTATTATTTGAAATGCATGTTTAGATTTTTTTTTTTTTTTTTATAATATACCAGAAGAGGAATTCTAAAATATTTGATTTGTAATATTTGCTCCAGAGGCAAACATTTGACAGTTCTGTTGTTCCTCTGATCCGAGGCGGGGCAGGTCGTGGTGAGAACATGAACAAATCTTTCTGCTTGGAAACAGAAAACTTTGGTTTATTGAACCCAAAGTTTAAGTCTCAAATCAAACATTTAAAACAAGAGGTGATCCCGACATTCAAAAGAACAAATGTTCAAAATGTTTATTGTCTCTCCGAGCGTGGGTATAAACGTTTGGCTCCATTCAAAAGAGTAAATATGAATAAATATGACAGACATACAAAATATGATGTAATAAAACTTATTGCAGTAAATAGTTTCAGTAATAAAATAGTAATACATCAAATTATGAAAAAGGTAAATGGACTTGAGCTTGTATAGGGCTTTTCTAGTCTTCTGATGACTCAAAACAACTTGGGGTTCAGTGTCTTGCCCAAGGACACATCGGACATGTGGCTGCAGGAGCTGGGGATCGAACCCCCAACCTTCATGTTGAGCGACGACTGACTACCACTGATCCACAGCCATCCATAAGTGAAGTACTACTTTTAAACCCAACACTATTAAAGAGAATTTGTGATGTTTGGAGGACTGCGTAGAGCTGAAGCAGGATACATCTCCCTGTGGAGTCCGGACACTGGTGGTGCTGCTGGTGGGGGCTTGAGGACTTGCTGAGACCAGATGGACGGTCCTGTGAAGACTGGGCGGAGATGGGGAGGTGGAGGGGTGAGCTGCACAACAGGGGTATGAAGGAGAAAGACGATGAGGCTGAGACACCACCCTATTGGTCGAATGAGATCAGCTGATGAGACGACTGATTTAGCCGTTAGCACGTAATGAAAGGGATGAATGAGAAATAATCAACAACCGGGAAAGCAAAACATAGTCTTCCTGACCGAACTTAAAGCTAGAGTGATATTTTAATTGATGCAATAACAAACCAGAAAACAAGGAGACAAATAAAATAATTCTTTAAATATTTTCATTCACTCATAAATGTTTTATCTTCTTTTACCTCGGAGCGGGAGAGCTTCAGGATTGGTTCTTTTTTCCCATCCAAAGCCAAAGAAAGATTTGTTCATGTCTCTAAAGTGAAACCTGAAGCGTCCAGGGTCTTTAGAATAGCAGATGTTTCTCTGTGTATAATTTTTTTTTTACAAGTATTGCTTATTAAATGCTCAGTGACAGAAGGAGTGACTGAGCGACTGAAAGGCAGCTACACAGAAATATATGATGTTCTCAAAAGTTCAACATAAAATATGTGTTCAACTGGGACAGAAATATTTTTGATCTTCACTCTTAATGAGGAACTCCACTGATATTGAAGACTGATATTTGTGCCCAATACTGGTTTAAGAGGAGGCCGATGTTGTTTGATTGTAAGATAACTCAGTAGAAAAAGATAAGGCAGCTGATTTGAGGGTCGATGGGTGCCCCGTGTACAGCCGTGCTACTCATCCAGGGTGCAGCTAGAGCAGGACCAGACAGCTTTCAAGACCAGAGTAATCCAGCGCAGGTCATTATAAATGGTTGTTTCACACTGCATGTCACATACCCACCCATTCACACCTATTCACACGCTGATGGTAGAGGTTGCTATGTCAAGTGACCATCAGAAGTAACTAATCCCATTAATTCATTCACATTCTGCTGATGATTCTGGGATAAATTCAGGGTTAAGTGTCTTGCCCAAAGACACATCAAACATTTTGCTGCAGGATTTTACGGGGATTGAACCCTGACCTTCAGGTTGAGAGACGACCGACTCTACCACTAAGCCACAGCCGCCCCTGTGTTTGTGTTCAGTGTTTAATATGCATTAAACCTGAACACTCCTGGTGTGCGCTGGGTTACTCTGATCTTACCGCAGCTTAAGTTATTTAACTGGTATTAAACAGATTTTTTCTACAACATGACTTTGCAAACATACTCCAAAAAAGCTGCTTTCTGAAGTAACTTCATAATTAAATGTAACATTAATACTCCGGCTGTCAGCATTAACTAGTTAATCGTGATGAATTAGGGTCTGAAATGAATGAATACATGTTTTTAACCACGATTAATCTCATGCTAGTTTGTCCCTTCAGGCTCACCGTAGATAGTCGTCCTCAGTGTCTCCCTGTAGTCTCAGTGATGTAAAAGAAGGACACTGATGCATCTTTGAATGTCTCATTTCATTTTAACAAACTCTCAGACAGCTCAGCTGACGAGTCCAAAGTAATATCCTCCTTATGACATCACACATTGACCTATGACATCACACATTGACCTATCACATCACACATTGACCTTTGTTACCGTTCCTTTGAGCTGTTTGACCTCAGTTTGTGATCCCTAACCACTTCCTGTTTCCTCAGTTAAGCTAATGTGGTGACATTCGATCTACCAGAAGGTCCGTACTCCGTTCAAAATAAAAGCAGGGTTGAATTCAAACAGGAAGTTGAGTACTATCAGCTTAATACAGTATAAACATTAAAAAATAAAAGTCTTAAAACTAACATTTTTCAATGCCAATCAAAGGAATTTCAAACATGCGATTAAAAATGTGATTAACGGCATATTGAAATGTATCGATTAATCTCGATTTGAAATTGTGATTGTTTGACTGCCCTGATTATTACACATTGTAAACTAATTCTATAGCAGACCAATGATTGCTCTGCTGCGTGCTGCAGAAAGTGCTGAGAGGACTGAAAACTATGGAGTCTAAAACTATGTGACGACACCATTTTAAAATCATTCAGTGGGCATTGCACTGCTGCAGTCTATTTCTTTTTTATTTCTAAGCATAGAGCAATAATGTCACCTGCACCAAGATATCTTGAGGGGTTATCATGGGGCCGAAAAGCTACCGGTTCACTCTTTGAGAAACATACAGTCGTGTTATGTTGCTTTACAGGACATCAGTCTCGTCTCTGTGGGATTCTTTCTTGTTTACATTTTGTTACACATTTTTTGACTAAATTTTTTAAAACTTTAAAAGATTGAAACCGAGGGTGCTTAAAAAAAAAAGAAATAGCTCTCACGTCCAGAAGAGATAGAAGCAGCTTCTGTCTCATGCCTTCAGATGAAGACGTCGTGTCTGCAAGACGCTGAGGGGAACTGTGTTGATAATCTAAGATTTCCCCTTTATTCCCTCTTATGTTCATGTTTATGTTTGTATGTGGACTTGGGACTGTTTTCTACTCCCCCCCTTCTCCTGATGGGACACTGAGCCGAGGGTCTGTGATGACTTCCTCACAGTTAATGAGCAGGAAACTGGCTCAGCAAAATAAAATATGAATAGAGTTATATTATCTGCAGGTTGGTGTAGTGGTTCTGTTTGTTATAGATGTGACGCTTCTTTTGTAATTACATTGTTTTCTTACAAACATTGCTGTTGTCATGTCTGCTTTGTTAAATCTGTGTTTTTCAAGGTGGAGGTCCTGACCCTCCAGGGGGTCGCCAGGGGGCACAAGGGGGATCTCAGAAACTTGGAGGAAAGTAGGGGTCAAATGGAACAAGAATGATCATTTATTTTTTCTGTGCCAATTTTTCTATTTAAAAATAACACATGACACTCACAAAATTTAGTAAGAGGGGGGTCCCGACCAGAGGCTAAGGCAATATGGAGGTCCTTGGCATTGAGAAGTTTTGGAGCCCCTGTGTTTAACTGTTTACTGTGTGTTTAAAGCAAAAATCACCTTAAAGGTGACATATTCTCCTCCTCCTCTTCAACAAGTTTAAATAAGTCTCAGAGCTCCTCAAAACATGTGTGTGAAGTTTCTTGTTCTAAATCCACTCTGATCCTGTATTTGATCATGTCTATAAACCCCTCTATTTCAGCCCTGCTCAGAACAGGCTGTTTCTGTGTCTGTACCTTTAAATATGTAAATGAGCTGTGTCTGACCACGCCCCCTCTCTGGAAGGGCTTGGGTGTCTCGGGCTTTCTCGCTCCATGTCCTATTGTTTATGTTGAGAAGGCAGACTCAGGGCAGAACAAACACCTAGCTGTGGGAGTGTCACCCACCTGGGGGAGGGGTTACTGCCCTTTGTGATGTCATGAAGGGAAAATCTCCAAACGGCCTGTTTGAGCACACATTTTCTGAAAAGTGGAGCAGGCAGAAAACAGAGAGGACGGACTTTTCTCATAATTTTGGGGGTTTGTAGACGGACTAGAGACACATATTAGTGTTAGAGGAACATGGTGAAGTGGAATTAATAAATGTTTAATTGGCTTTAATTCAACTCATATAAACATCATATAAAGAAAAGTGGGTCGCACAATCTAGGCACAAATGTACAAAGGCTTTATTTTGGCACACGTACACGAGGTTTGAGAGTAAAATGTGATATTTCAAATACAGAACACAAGGCACAGAAGGTAACTTATTATTGACAACAACCTTTTCTTATAACAATTATATTCAAATTATAGTTCAGTATATTTGTAGCTAATCAGTGCCACACAATAAAATACTGTAGATCTCTCTCAAATAAAGTATCACAAAGCAGACCAGATTTAAGACACTATAAAAAAAAATAATAACAGCACAAATACAGACACTGAAAATTGTTAAATAAGTGACCCACACACACACAAGTTATGTGTCGTGGTTTAAGCTTAATTATTTGATAAGATAATTACATTGTGGAGCAATATGTCGTTACTATATCTAGAGTTAAAAAGACAAATCCACCTCTTAATCCTGACTCAGTGTGTGTGGCTGCTGTTTGAGGATCGTACTCATATTTTGGTCTATTTACTGAAAGTGTAAAAGTAATCAAGATGTTTATTTATTATAATGTTGACGTAGTAAACCCTGCATCATGAAATTACAATAGTAGCGCCAAAAAGGTTTTAAACAATCTAAATGTGATTTTTTTGTGATGAAAGTTTATTTTACAATTTACTGGAATTGATTTGAATCTGGCATGGATATTTCTAGACATCAACACTGCGCTCACGCTCCAGAAACGGCTCCATTGGGACAGGGTGCTCGCTGTCCGACAGAGCAAAACCGTGGCGCTGAGGGAACGCACTTTGTGGAAATTGGCAGTAAGAGTCAAACGGTAGCTATGTAGCAGTCGACAGTCAGCAGGTGGCGAGTACTGATTTAGAATCAGTACTTTTACATGCAGTCAGAGAAAAGTCGAGGAGTCAAATTTCTTTAAGTCGGACTAACACACCTCCATAATGTGATTGGAGGTTGATGCACACCTCCGTATACGCCTTAATCGACCCCGAACTGGCCGAGGCTTTCTGAGCCTGCTCGACAGCTCCCACATCGAGCTTTGACTCAGAAGTCGTACAGCATAAATACGTAGAAGAAAACAAGATGGAGGGGAAAACATGGTGAGTGCTACAGCGAGAATCACGCCTTTCTCGACATACAAGGAGACACAGTTTATGTCGTTTATGTTTTCAGCTCAATGACTTAAGCATGTTGAAGATCATGGATGGACGGAAAACAGTTTGCAGCTTATTAACATGTTGGTCGATTGTTTGGTGTATGTGACGTAATAGATCAACCGGAAGAAGGTCAAACAGCTGCTAGCTGAACAGGAGCAAATCGCCACCTACTGTAGTAGAGTCTGACATACTTTAGTCATTAAATATAATCGCCCCTCTGCTTGTTTACGGGGATCAAGCTATAACTGCAACTCGACTTAGTTGTGCATCTAAGACCCCCGTGTCCACTTCGCGTTTTTTCCTCAGCGCCAGGGTCTTTTTTCAGTGGGTTTCAATGCAGCAGAAAGCAGCCGCCTGGATGAAAAGCGCAGCGCCCACCCCGTCTTTTTTTTTACAAGTGCTCTGTCGTTTTTGTGCGTGCCGCTCCGAGCGCTCAAGTTGAAAATGTTTCAACTTTTCAGAAAGTCGCTTTTGATGTCACGGGCGCTCTTTTCAAAATGTATGATATTCCCTGTAATTTAGCGTCCTGCGGATCGTATCTTGTACTCACATCCTGTTTGCTCCGTGTCTGGTGGGGTAAAAAAACGATCTCAAATATAAAACATGCAGTGAAAAGTAACTGAGCTGTGTTGGTCATACAGCGACTGTTGTCATAGAGACAGGACGGACGCGCAGCGCTTTTCTTCTCAGAGCACGAACGCTTCATGCAGAGACTCTCGAGCGTGCAGCCAGCGCTTTTCTGCTCGGCAAAAAACGCCAGGTGGTCAAAGGGCCTTAGTGTACTATTTGAGATGGATTTTTCCTTTTAGTCTTTAAACACACAGACACAGAAAATACACTAATACAAAACATAACATGGCAACAGTGGGGGGAAAAAACAACAACAAAAAGGCCATTTCAGTCAATGTTCTTCTCTTTGGTATGTGTTTAAAGGTGAGCAGAAGCTCCACCTAAAGTGCTCTATAAGGTACAGTAAGCTGCTCAGGCTTTTTAAATTACGAGTCGAGTCTTTTTGGTTCAAAATGAGGCTGAAACCGTCTCTCTATGGTCCAGATGTCTTCTTCCTGGAGTCGTGCCTCACTGGAATTCATCAGAACAGAAACACTGGGAGTAAATGTAGCTGTAGTGTGAGCTTCAGTCTATGACGCACACACACACACACACACACACACACACACACACACACACACACACACACGGTTTGTTTCTCAGCCCCTCAGGTCCTCAGGCTGTTTGCGTCCTCTGTTGCTGCAGAGTCTTTCGAGCGGTCGCAGCAGCTCGTCCTCTCTGGGTCTGTACGGCACCACGTAGCTGTCCTCCTCCAGCAGGATGCGGTTTAACGTGTGCTCGTGGTTGATGTGACGACGCACCATCAGAATGTACTGCCTCCCTTCCTCCAGGTGGGGGCAGTCACACACGTTCGGGACCCACAAGAACTCCCGGTGCTCCAGGCGGTAGCCGTTCCTGTACGTGTGGATGATCTGGACGTCGTAACGCGTCTCCTCGCCTCTGTAAAGCTTCCCCATGACTCTGCCCCGGAAAACTAACAGGAAACAGAAAATTACATTTCAATTCAAACATGTTGAAGTTCTGTCAGAAGCTGTTCAAAAACGGCAACGCTACAAAATGTAAGGACTCACCAAAGTCCTTCTGGCAATACTGCCTCTGACGTTCCCTTCGACCTTTGACTCGCGGACATTTCCCACAATGCTCTGATCAACAAACAAAACACAAACAAGATCTGTTATAATAAGAAAAAAACACCTTCTGCTTGCTGTCTTTCTCATTGTAATAAAGGTAAATGTCAATAAGGCTGGTGAAAAACTTCTCGCCCCGGATGGATTTAAAGATCAGAAAGCCGCTCAACTTCTTAACTTTGCTGCTAATTTATTCCAGCAGTTAAATGCATGATAGAAAATAAAATAAAAAACGTGTACACAGTGGCCGACAGGAGCAACAGGGGCTTCTCCCTTTGCTGCCTGTTTCTGTTGTTTCAGGACGTTTACATGATGTTGAAAAAAGTCGATGTATTGTGTTAGTTCGGACGTTTAAAAATACACATAAACATGTTAGTCCGATCTGAAATCCTACTAAGTCACATATCTCAAAGTTGGACTAACTAGGTAATGCAGATGGGGGTCGATTCGATGAATATGCAAAAACCAGCCCAACCACCAGGAATCGGTTTGAATCGAAAATCATTTTTGAAACGAACGGTGACCCCGAGAAACAAAATCAAATTGTGAGATACTGACAGATTCCCAAACCTAGTCCGACGGTATGTTAGCCAGACGCAGCTTGTTCGGGCATTAGGTGAGTTGAGAAAGTGAACAGGTGAACATACTTCCAGGTGCGGGCTGAGGCAGCAGGTTTCTGTGGTTGTCCTCGCGCTCCAGGCGGGGCAGGATGGGCTGGCTGGGGCGTGGATGGCGGCTGTGATGAGGAGCTCTGCGTGGAGGCTTCACAGGTCTTATGTCTAGTGAACACAATCACAGAATTCTGAGTCAGTCATGATTCAAACAACTTGTCTAGATCAAACTGAGCAGCGTCTCCAAACTGAGCTCACATGATCTTAAGACATAACTTAAAGGAGCAATATGTAACTCTGACACCTAGTGTTTAAAATGGGTACTGCAGTCCAAATTCAAAACATTATAGAGAGCTGTCTCCCCCCGCCCCCTCCTCTCTAGAGTCGATGCTCACACAGGTTGCCATGTAGCAGACCCTGAAGCTTCAGTGTTTATCCAGCTCTGCCTCGGTCTGTAAACCTTTCTGTGTTCTAACCTCTCTCCATTTTTCAAAAGCATCTCCAATAATGATCCTAGTTTGAGCACGTTTCTGCTCGTGGAGCTTATTAGAAATGACAGTTTGTTTTAAAAAAATCAAAAACATTAAGGATTACTAGTAATCGTTTCCAAACATGACATTTTTGTAATTTCCTCATGTGGACTCACTAGGCATACACAAATGAGAAGACTCAGATCTTCTTGTAAAATGTCTGCTATTACACTTTATGGTTTATAAATCCAATGAATCAATAATGTGGTTGGGACAGCATGCACATAAAAAAATGAATAGTTTTCCACAAAAACACGAGCCAAAATAGTTCAATCCAAACAGATAAAATCCATAAAAATGTTAAATAAAGATCTGCAGTTTTAAGACTCCTGGATTCAGTTGAGGTCCAAGCATCAGCACTGGTGCCAAAGTTTAACTCAGACCACCTTTGTAAAGACATAAAACTGAAGAAATCATGAGCACACATCCGCATTTTTCAAAATCTGAAAAAAAAAAGAGGAATTTTTTGTTTGGATATTTTGGTCTGAGGGTAATAAAAACAGCAGACTGTGATGTGCAAATGGTTCAGTCTCACATGAAATGGCGTCACAAACAAACTTTTGGAAATTTAGTATCCAAAAGTAAATAAATAACCCGTTAAGGATTTCATTACAGAGGGGTCAACATGAACATTCCTGACTAAACTCACCAACCTGAGTGTTACCTAACAAACAATCATCATCATCATCACAGTTTCTGGCAACAACGTGACTCTGTTTGGCACTAATCCATCAGCTGGAAACACTTCCAGATAGGCTACTGAGATTCATTACAGCTCTGGACGGACTCCGACAGAAGGCGCAGGACTGCAGGCGGTGTGGAGATTCCCATGTGAATGTGAGCGCTCGAGGAGAGATTCAGCACGTGTACTGCAGGTTTATCACCAGAGGTACACCAGTCACATTCCTCAGCTTCAGTAATCTCTATTTACAGATTCTACATAAGAAAGAAGAAGAATCTGTACAAGGGGGTCTGGATGTTCAGCACGGGAAGTGATCTGGTTTCAGTTTGTCGTCCGAGCTGGATCGACCAATCACATAACAGCATGCTTCTGTGTATGCAGGAAAAACCGTCCGTGCCGACGGCAAAAAACTGCTTCTATTTTCTGTACCAGTTGGTTTAAAAAAAACGTTTTTATCAGTGCCGGACAGATAAGACCTGCCAAGCATTTTAATATCAGCAAGAGCGGGGAGGTGGTGGAGCAGTGGAGGCTTTGGTCGTCCAAGCGGGCGGTCCAGGTTCAAATCCAACCTGTGGCACCTTTCCCGCATGTCATTCCCCACTCTCTCTCTCTCCCTGATTTCCAGCTCTATCCACTGAACCTATCTCTCCATTAAAGGCACAAAAAGCCCAAAAATAAATCTTTAAAAACGTATCTAAAACACAGTCATGAATGAAGTCTCAAACTTTCTCCACATTATCAGCGCTGCAGCAAACTGAAGACAAAATCTTCTTGTATTCAGGTGATAAAATGTACTCACTGCTGATCCTGGTTTAATATGTCACTCTAACAGAAATTTAAAAAACACACTGAACAGAAGTTCATTCTTCATAAACTGATGCTCCATGATTATTAGTAATAACAATAATCATTTTATTTACAGAGCACTCAACAGTGTTAAAATCTGCTGCACTAAAAGAAATAAATCAAACCAGACGAGGCAGATGAAATGAGAAATGAAAGCCAAGAGCCCAGAGGAGGTCGAGAGCATAACGTGGAGAAGGTAAAAAATAATAAAAAACACATGTCAAACATTTCCAAAAGCTTTCAACAAGAGTCAAATCTTAAGAGAGGATTTATACAAAAGCTAGAGACTTAGTGTGTCAGCAATCATCTGGAATGTGGTGGCAAAAGTCTGATAACTGTCACCGGAGAGAAACCCCCAGGGCTCCATGAGCAGGTCTTATGGGCAGAGCTTTTAAAATCAAATCTTAGTCAATCAGGAAACTAGAGTAAGGAGACGAGCACTGTCATGATTTTTCACGCCTCTCTGTCCCAGTAATGAGCTGATACCTTTAATAAAGTGACAAATGCATTAAAGCCAAACACACAAGTTTGGATCACAGGAGTGTACATATTATTTTGTAGAAGCAGGACTTACACCAGGGGGCTCGGGTGGTGACAGGAGGAGGTCGGGTGCTGGTTGTACTAGGGGGGTTGGTGGTGGTGGTGGTTGTAGTGATGGGTTGATCCCAGGGGAGGTAGTTAGCCGTGTGGTGAGCTTCACGCAGTGGACTCCTGTGGTACAGAGCGTACTGGTCTGGTGGCAGCCAGTACTCGTACTCGATCCCCGTGTTTCTGTCCGTGGCCAGCACCTGCACAAAAGCAGCATGGAAAGTTTTAGACTGGTTTGGAAAGGTTTTGATACATTTTTAATCATACTAAAACTATGGTAATAACAACACTGGTCCTGGAGGAACAACAGATTTAGCAGCTGGGCTGAGCAGCCCCCTCGAGACTCTGAGAAGATCTGCAACAACTGCAGTTTTTTTTTTTTTGACAAAATAAACCTAACCTAGATAGACATAGAAGAGCTATCATCAAACATCCATCAATCCATCCATTATCTATAATGCCAATCCAGTTCAGGGTTGCAGAGGGCTGAAGCCAATCCCAGCTATCATGGCGAGGTACAACCAGGACAGATTGCCACTCAATCGCAGTGTTGACCATTAGCACTCTCACTCACACATATAGGACATTTAGACACACCAATTCACATATGGAGCATGTCTTTGGACTGTGGGACAGATCTAGAGTACCCAGAGAAAACCTGCCAATGCACAAGGAGAATATACAAACGTCTCAGAGAAAGGCTCCTGTCCAAACCGGGGATTCAAACCTTTTTGCTGTGAGGCGACAGCGCCGACCACTTGACCGCCATTCAACCAATTATCAAACAATCCCCTGAATTCATTTTCTCAGCTCATTGATACGATATGAACAACAGATTTCAGGATCAGCAAGAGAGAAGATGAAACACTCTGTTTGCTATTGGATGTTTGAATTTACTTATTTTATTTATCTCATTTACCTCATCAAAGCACACCGACAGATTCAGGGTCAGCTCTCTAACTGAATTAATGTTAAGCCCCATTTCCACCAAGTGGTCATGTTCAGCTCAGTACAGTTTGGTACCTGATTTCACTTGTATTTCCACAGCCAACCATATCCTTACACATCACTAAATCACAGAGTTGCGACATAGTGTAGACAGCCAATAAATTCAACAAAGAAGAAGAACATGACATAGTGAACAAAGATCAATGATTCCTAGGAAGGTCTGCATGTCTGAGGTCGTCCATGGGGCGGTGCTACTCAATCACAATAGTTGCAAAAAAACAAAAACAGCCTTGAAATGACTCTCTCCAAATCCACAAAGTATTTAAGCATGGTGCGTTTTGTGTTTGTCCTTTATTACCGCTGTGAAGTGAAGATTATTTCAACCAATCAACAGACTGCAGTGCATCTAGCTCCAGCCTTAAGGGTCGGATTGGTACGCTTGGCACCCCAACAGAAGAGTACCAAAAAAGTAGGACGGTAGGCTACAGATCAGTATTTTTGGGACCCTTCCCAACTTTTGACAGTGGAAACTCCAATAAATGTTTACCGAACCGAACTGAACTAGACCGCTTGGTGGAAACGGGGCTTTAGATTGCAACAGCTTGTATGACCTTAGATACAAAAATCAATCTTTAGTAAGTTATCCAACAAATAGTTTTGGAGTCATAGCTTAATAAGTGAGTTCACACCAGTATTAGAACAGTCATTGGTAATACACACAAACACCAGACGCCAGAGTGCTGTTGTTGTTCTTATACTTGCTATGCAGGACTCCTCAGACGACACATCGATCACAGTGTTCAGAAGTTACTTTCAACCAACAAACGTTTCACTAAACATCCAACAGCAGACTCACTTTCTAACCGTGTCTTACGAGGAGGCAGCAGCTCACATATGTTTGCTAGCTGAGCCAGGTCTGTTTGTGAAATGGGTTGAATGGAAACAATCAATTATTCATGCAAACCTTATGTTTCTATCAGCCTGTGCAATGTTAACTATAAGCTGATTAGCTTTAATTTAACCGTATGTTGCAAGAGTATAAGAGGGAGAGCAGAACGTGTTTTTATTTTATTGGTTTTCCTGCCTGCTGGGCTCAAAAATGGTTTGACAGACCTACCAGAATGCTCTCAATAAAAGAGAACGGTTTTCAAATTAAATACAGAGTTGAGTTCAAACAAGTAAAACTTTATAAAGGTTTCACAATGATGATCAATAAAACACAAAAATATACGTTATGCCTATAGATTCACATTGATCAAAATGTCAGGGTCCAGTGTCTCACCATCAGATGGAGGTCCTCCTGGGTCGGTCCTGGTACCTCGAAGCTCTCCCAGGTGTCAGCCGAGCGCCGGTACAGCAGCTTCGTCCCGGCTATGTTGTACTCCCCTGGAATGCTGATCTTCCAGTTACCGTTAATGACAAACTGAGAGCGACCGTTCTGGAGGGCTGGAGGAGGGAAGACGGCAAAGGGAAGAAGGAAAAGGACACGAGGGAGGATTGAAGGAAAGGGGAGAGAAGAAAGTTCAGTGACTTCAGAGCTGATAATATGAGGCAAACATATAATAATCTAAAAATAATATATATACACTGTACATATGCTACTATTATCATTGTTATAAACCAGTGTGGACGTGACATGATGGCTATCATTGTTGTACGGCCTGGCTCAGAACAATCTAGTTAACATTATCAGCAGCTCAAGACTTTCCTGCAGCTTGTGTCAGCCTAAGAGCGTCAGAGAAACACTGATGTCCACATAAAACTGCTTTATTTTGTTTTTATGGGTTTTATTTATCGCAGCTTTTGATTCAACAGGCTAAACCCCTGGAAATGAGGTAAGCTAATGATAGTTAGCCTACAGTTTGGCTAGCAGCCCCTCCTGGCGTCCTGTGTTTTTCACAGAGCTTCAGAGAAACCCTGGTTTCATATCATGTAACTGGTTTATTTTGTGTTTTTATGGGTTTAATTTATAGCATCTTTTAATTCAGCAATCTGGCGCAACGCAGAGAAACAAGCTAATGCTAATGTTAGCAAGAAATTTTGCCTCTCCTGATGTGTTCGAGTGTTTGAGAAACCCTGATATTGACCATGAAAACATTTCTGTGTTTACCACAAATTATAAATACTTGAACTGTTGTCTGACCAAATAGAAACTAGCTAAATTATTGACTAGCAGTCCCATGTTTTAGTGTGACAGATCAACAATGATTTTCACAATTAAAATGCTTTATTTTGTGTTTTTACTGTTTTATGTTGGCCTTACTTTCAATCTCAAACTACATCCTTAAAATGTATGGTGAAAAACTCATGATGACATTTACGGTAGCAGTGTATTGTTGAGCTTAGCTGCTTGCAAGCTGCTGCCATATTGTTGAAACCATAGCTACTGTATTGAAGAAAAAAAGTCTTCTTCTGGGGACCTAATAGTGATAAAATCAGATTGCTGCATTTGACTGGCAAACTTTGGGATAACACTGAATTTAAAGCAGTTTTAGAGGCATTTCAGATACTGATCAATTCAACTTTAAGTAATTTCCAGCAGTGAGCGCTCCCTATCAGTGGGTCACGCTGAGGTAAAAGCAGGCTTTCTGAAACAGAAATCTATATAAGGCAGCTGTCTCTCCTCAGTGCACGGGGAGAGGGATTTTCCATGACATGAAATGGAAACAAGAAGCACCTTCACCTGCCTCGCCCCACCAGCTTTACGAGCTTCACTTTCAAGACCGCAGCGTGCCCCATTTCAGGGTCCGGTTTTATTTTGATCTCATGAACAAGGATGAGAATAGATGCCCTTGGTTATTTTGTTGCCTGGTAAACACACAGCTGATCCAGAGACCAGATGGGACCGCTGATCCCCGTCTTGTCTCTGGGGCTAGGAAGTGATAGCAAGTCTAGAATTTAAGTTAAAAATGTCTTATGTACTCGGCAGCTATGGAGACAGTGACGCAAAGTGAGTCATCACAAACTGATACACATGCTAGACTGTAGCTGTGTTAGTGTGTGTGTGTGTGTGTGTGTGTGTGTGTGTGTGTGTGTGTAAGAAGCTGAATCTTACCGAGATAGTTCCTGCTGTTATCTGTGACTCGGATGTGAGTGGCTCCAGCCGGGATCATTGTCACTTCATTGTATCCAAAAGGTCCGGCTGGCAGACAGGAATACTCGGTTAGAGGATTAACTTGTTCATTTATTTCCTTTTTTTTTTTAAATGCTTCACATCATTAAAGGACATTTTATACAACCTGGGACACACACGCTGCACTAAGTGCATTTTTACAACAAAAGGAAACAAGGTGAGGAAGAGAAAATACAAATGTGGCACTTTAAGTCCTGTTTTTGTGCTTGATATGAATCTAAATGTAGGTGAACATTGAGTTTGTAAAATGAATCCCATAAAAAGTTTTGCAGAGATAATAGCGGGTTCATCTTCAAAGTACACAGATGCCTCCCAGAGTTTAGTTTACCCTGCAGGACTCAGATGTGAGACAAGCAAATGAGAAGTTATGTACACAGTCCGCCATATCTCGTCTTTGTTGTTAAAGAGGTGCTCGTTCATCTCCTTTTATCAAACTCTACATGTCAGGGAGTACAACACGGCCTGTCACAAAACAGCTGTAACGTGTCTCCTGTATCTCTGGAGGAGTTTTGTAGAGACTGAGAGAAGGTACATCCCTTGTTGTGATCCTAAACAGCAGAGCCTGATAGATGAAGGGTTTTCAAGGGGAACATTCACTGTAACTTTTGCGCTAGAATGAAATGAGGCTCCACCAATCATAGACGTCCAGTGGATTGTTGGTAGAGTAGTTCTTTTCCCCAAGGATGAAATAAACAATATTTTTCTTTACATCATACAAACTTATGTCTTCTACAGGAGCACCATTGTTTCACACTGAGGATGCTCGTGGTCAGTCTAGCATCATGGCCAATAATAAAATCCACCATGGAGAAAATGAATGGGAGTTTAACACTGTGGAGCTCTATTTTCCGATTCTAAAAATGTAGAATGCATGCACAGGACTGGATATTGGTATTAGATATGTTCTGGTTTCCATTTGTAGAACAAGATGCATCGTCCACTTGCATTTCAGCGGGCGTTGGTGATACGCAGGAAAGTGGAAAGCAAAAGAGGCTGAAGTCATAACCAGCGGATATGCATCGGTCTGAACAGGCAGTGCTCATATCTCACTTACGCTACACACTCTAAATGCATTCAAAAAGGCAGTTTTGTTTGGTACAAGTAACTGCAGAAATTGTGTGTTAGGTTTCAGGAGGACTGAAGCTTCTGCCAAAATATGCTATCAAGCTGCATGATGGGAAGTGAAGCTTGATATGAACTGAAAGTAGAGACCTCTGACTTTCGCTGCGTTCAATTAAACTTGTATTTAATTTCAATGACAGTTTCAGATACCTCTATAATGACTGCGGGTTAAGCTAACAATGTAAAGATGTAAAGAGTGGTAGAAAATGGTCAACAGACTGCATTTATCTCGTCTTCTGATTATTCAAGCAGTCCACACTACACGCCAACATTCACACATGCTCAGACACTGATGGCAGAGGCTGCCGTGCAAGGTGCCAACCTACTCATCAGGATCTAATCTAAAGCTCATTCACACACAGAGACATGCAGAGCGCACACAGATGGTGCGGTTCTCCCGTTTCTACCCAAGTACACCTCAACATGCAGAGTGAAAGAGCGGATCCTTCGCTGATCTGAAGTTGACGACTTGCTCTTTCCCTTTGATCGAAGCCACTCGTATGAGAATCACACAAAACTTTAAATATAAGCCACATGCAGAAGAATCGTGCAATCTTTATTCAAAGCTCAAAGCTGGGACTTCTCTCCAGGTTTGCATATTAACAGAGACAGTGTCTCCAGATAACACTAGTTATGAATTGATGCTATATAAATAAAGATTGATTGATTGAAATACATTCACAAGGCGATGCTTTAAAGGTCACATATTATACAAAATCCACTTCACCGTGTTTTTCGAACACTAATATGTGTCCCTAGTCGGTCTACAAACCCCCCAATGATGAGAAAAGTCCATCCTCTCCTTCTTTTGCCTGCTCCACCTTTCAGAAAATGTGTGCTCAAACAGGCCGTTTGGAGATATTCCCTTTATGACATCACAAAGGGCAGTAACTCCTCCCCCAGGTGGGTGACACTCCCACAGCTAGGTGTTTGTTCTGCCCTCTGAGCCTGCCTTTTCAACGCAAACAATCGGGCATTGAGCGAGAAAGCCCTACCCATCCAAGCCCTTCCATGGGGGGGGGGGGGGGGGGCGTGGTCAGACACAGCTCATTTACATATTTAAAGGTACAGACACAGAAACAGCCTGTTCTGAGCAGGGCTGAAATAGAGGGGTTTATAGGCATGATCAAATACAGGATCAGAGTGGAATTAGAACAAGAAACTTCACACACATGTTTTGGGGAGCTCTGAGACTTATTTAAACTGGCTGAAGAGGAGGAGAATATGGGACCTTTAAGTTCTATAAATCTTTGAGTGGATGAACATGTGAGGTTATCATTGAATATTTAATAAAGCTGCTCATACAATAGATGTAAATATGCAGCTCAAATCAGAACAACCTGAAGCGTGTTGTTAAATAAGAAGTTCATTAATAGGCTCTTGTATATTCAGGAAGTTGTGGATGCATTCCAACAACAGCTGCACGTCTCTGACATTCAACAGTAAGATTAAACCTTGGCTGGTTTGAGAAGTGTGGTCGCATTATTTAACAGTTTGCTGCAGGCTCTCACTTTGTACTCTGCCCTTCTTATTGGGGGTTAATCTTTAAATAGCACACTGAATCATCATCTGCCAACAGAAACAGATATGTAATCACAAATAATCAGATAATAATGTTCTTTTGAGTGGATATTGTTCAACACTGTCAGCTGCTGTTAGAGTCTTTATTGCTTGTCATTATAAAACAATCTGTATTTATGATGTCACTTATGATTCACTTTGATTAATGTTTTATAGGATGGGTTAATGAGCAGATAGAGGGATCATTTATGAATGAGCAGAAACCAGGAGCATTCATTACAGAGCCATATTTCACCTTTGTGAGGCTGCGACAGCTCTGTGGTTCTCCCGCTGTTCATGGGTGACAAGTGTCCGCAGGATGAACTCCATTTATAACGGCCTCTGAAGCGCTTTGGTTGCCCCTGTTTACCTGCTCTAAAGAGTAACTATGCACAGGCTTCGTCTGCTTCATTAGCTTCATGAAGATCCAGTGACAAGAGAGAATGTCAAAGTCACAGCGATGCAGCGTTCAAGGCCGGCTGCATCTCACCGCCTGGGGAGCGAAGTCCATGCAGCCGCTTCATGGGTTCTCGCCCTGTATTTTTTTTCAAAAACAGCTGCAGGAGGAGAGAAAACCTCCCAAGGCTGATGACATCGCCCAAACAAAGCAACCATTATCAGCATGTTTGCTTCTTGCTCAATCTGAGCCGTAATGGCCGACTCTTTGCTTTGCCAAAAGCACAGAGCGAGGAGAGGAAGCACACATAACAGAGACCTGAGCCAAGTCACACAGGTGTTTGTACTTTCTGCATGTGTTGACTCTCTGAATTCCACTGAATTTTCACCATTCAACCGATTATTTATTCATGTTGACGGTCACAAAAACAAAGTAGCTCCACGATTAACACGAGCGTAAAAGTTCAACCAAAGTTGAACTCCAAAGTCTGCTGTAAAAATGAGTCTGATTTTGATTTCATTTCTTGGAGCATCTTTTAAATTCTGCACATCCCTAAGATCATTTCAGCCTAAACTTGAAGGTTAATAAGCAGTACATATACAGAAAAAGTATTAAAATTGTGTCCTCCTGACTGGCGAAATACAAAAATCATACTTTCTTTTTGATCATTCTGGTGTATAAACGCAGGAAACAAATTAATACAAGCACATTCTGAACGTAAAAACATAGTGTTTCATTCCAGAAGATATTCAAACTTGAAGTTATTATACTTTCAGTTGTGTACATTTTCATTAGCACAAAGAAAATGTGTTTCTTTTAAAGACATTTCTGAGATCCTTAAAGCTGTGAGAGTGATGTCGGTCTTAGCTTAGTTGGACATTGGAGATAAGAACGACTTCTTTAAAGCCCAGCCGGTGCACTCAGCTCCTGAGCTACAATCATGACATTCTGCTGCACGGACGTCCGTCTACACACAAAGCTGAAGGCTGTACAATGACAACGTTTGGTTCCACCACTGCATCTCTTTCTTTCTCAGTCTTTAGGCAAACCTCTGCAGAGTTGGCAGAAACATTTTGCACGGATTTACATGAAATAATCGATTCCAAACTTTAAACTGGTGAGTCTTGAGTTTGCCTAAGTGGAGTGAAGAAGACGATACAATGAACCACACAGAACCCTGATGCAGATGGTTTTTAAAATGGTGGTGAGAGCTTTTTGACGATGATCCAATGATACACATTTAGATAGAAGTGTACAACATTAAAGCAGTGACAGAAGGAAACACTAAACATATTGTTGTCTATTCAACAAGGCCTAAGGTTTCTTTATTTTTAGCAAAAATGAAAACAATCCCAGTAACATTATTTTGCTTTACTTTTTTTCCGTTTTTTTTCACCGTGTCTCTACAGCCTGAAAAGCAAATGTTCGTTTTGTTTCATTTTGAGAACCAGCTTATTTGATTGGACTGTAATCCAATTATGATTTTTTTTTTTACCTATTTGCAGATATGCTGCCTTCATATGCCATTTGCCTGTAATGTTTCTTTCCTTTGATCTGTGCAGAGAGAAAACCCTCCTCCTGACATGTTTGCTGTGAACAATCAGACTGTGTGCGTTAACCTCTGAACTACAGGTACTAATAGAAGAGGGAAAATGTTTTTGTGGCATTGAGCCAGAGTGTCATTTGGAGCCTGAAGAACTCTCTTTAACCACTGTAATTTTGGAGGACCTGTTGTTTGCTGAATGTGTTCCTGGACGACAGCCAGCAGGTTTTGTTTGGCAAAAAACTGTAACCATGGCGAACGCTCGGTTTATCAGAGAACAATGAGCTCCTCAATGAACTGGACCGACTAATGACGCTTTGGAGAGAAACCACAAAAAGGGATTTATACCTGGATCGTGTTGGTCTGAAACTGCAGCAATTGATTCCTTGTGGAGACAGTGTGATGATTGTGTGTGTGTGTGTGTGTGTGTGTGTGTGTGTGTGTGTGTGTGTGTGTGTGTGTGTGTGTGTGTGTGTGTGTGTGTGTGTGTGTGTGTGTGTGTGTGTGTCCTACCTGCTTCCAGCCCGTTGCTCTGGTACACACTCTTGTGGTGCAGACAGGTGGTGTTTTGTCCTCCACACACCATGCAGGCGTCCTCCTGCTGCTTCGAACCCAAGATGGAGTCACAGCCCGGCCTCTGTACGACACACAAACAAACACACAAAAGTTAGGAATCAGGATTAAAGGGTAAAATCATTTGAACAGATTTTGGCCAGGAGGTTTAATGGTTTTTTTTTAGCCACGTGTAACACACTACATCCCTCTGGTTGAAAGTCTCAGTTGAGACTTGTTGATCCTACTTGAGTCCAACTTTCACACATTTTCTGACAGCGTCCCGGCAACCTCTAACCTTTCCTTCTGTTGTGTTTCTTCTCAGAAGTCTCCTTAAATCTTCTGCCATAACTCAACTCAGTCCACTCTGCCTCTTCTTCTACTATTTGCTTATCTGCGTCATGTTCTCCTTCTCACAAACATTGACTCTGCGGGGATATAAAGCCAGTGCAGGGCCCAAAAAAAGAGGACGAGAGTTGCCTCAGTAAACGTTAAAATGCCAACGCAAAGAGCACGCAGGACGAGCTCTGTGGTTTATGGTGCGAGGAGAATCTTGTCGCGATAGATTACGGTGGCTTGTTTTTCTCTTCTCCAGCCTTCATCACTCCCTCTGCGGAGCAAACCAATCAAGTGGGAGGTTCCCCCGGCAAAGAAAGCAGCAATCTAGGGACCCTGTAATCATCGGCCCCCTAAGCCCCTTAAAAAACACAAAAACACTCCCAGCATCTGTGAGCGCACAACAGGAAATGAATCCTCTGTGACAGAGGAGCCATGTGCACGAGGGCCCCACTGAGGGAAAGAACCCCGGTGCTGCGAAACATCGAAAAACACTCAAGCAATGCAAGAAAAACCATCAGAGTTAATAAGGCTTTAAAACTACAGGTTGGTGCATCTGACCGGTTTAGTCCCAAACCTTTTTCACTGACTCATTCTAGTTTGTTTGGAGCAGCTACTGACTGTCAATTTCAGGTATTTCACTAATCCTGAAGTGAAATGTATTTATTTGTCAGTGAGATTAATGTTTAAGTTACAGAAGATATGATCATTTTTTTGCTGTTTAAGTCGTCCATCAAGGAAAGTAAAGGAGGAATTCTTATAACGTCAGAGGTTGACATCTTCAGAAATATCTTGACAGCTTTTGGGGGGATTGCAGTAAAATGAAGCTCCCTTGATCATCAGTATGACCTCCTGATCCTCTGACATTTCCTCCGTCAGCAGTGCTTAACAATTTCAATGTGTTTCATTCATTTGTCGATAATAAAACACCTGGCCTAGCGGTACAAGGTTGTGGCCAGCGTACAGAGGCTGTAGTCCTTCAAGTGAGCTGCCCGGGTTCGAGTCAAACCTGCAGATCTAGTCTAGACCAGCATGTAATTCCCCGCCCCCCTCTCTCTCTCTCCACCTGATTTCCTTCTCTATCCACTGTCCTAACTAAATAAAGCTCCCAAATAAAATCCTACAAAAAATAACTCAAGAAATTAAATTCTCAGTGGTGCTACTTATAAAATATTGACATGCTAACAGAATATTCTTGGTCAAACTTTTTTCTGCTGACACCAGCATGCAGGTACTGTCATCATGAATATGTTTTCATGCCAACATTACCATTCAGTAGAGTACAGCCTCACAGAACTGGTAACCAGGCTGTAAACGGTTGAATAATATTTAGTTTGATCTCTATCTCACAGTCTACATGTTTCATTTCATGTGAAGCTCTTGGTGGATGTATATTCCTAATCATAAAGAACTTTGGGCTGCGTTCGTAGTATGAGTGGTGCAATGACAATAAAGTTTGATACTAAACTAAGCAAAAACTAAAACCATACAAAGGGGTTTTGGAGTGTTTGCCTGATGAAATAATATTGAGACATCTCAATTTTCTCCGCTTTTTCATGGATGCCATATTTTTAAAGAGTTTTTTCTGACAGCTATGTGGTCAGAGGGCAGAATGAAACAGCTGCTTGATTGAGCAAAATCCCTGCACCATCATTGAGAAAAAGCAAATATCTACAAACAAACACACACGTGTGCACTCTCCACAGCGGCCATGCGTTGTGCAGTCTGATCTCAGCTTGTGACCTGCAGCTCCCCACACCAGCTGCACGCTGCATCTGCTTCCTGTTTCAGGCCCTGTGCTCCTCTGACCTCAGTCTGAGTCCATAAATCCACTTATTTACACCACGCGTTAGCACACACTCTCACACACACACACACACACACACACACACACATACAAACATAATATATAGACATATGTAAACACAGACGCACATTAATCCCTTTCTAAGTGGTGTAAAAATAACCTCCTCTTCTAAGTGTAGCTCATGTAGCAGATGTGGCCGCTGAGTATTACACATGCATGTTGTTAATCTGAATGTCCTGCAGGTCCAGAGGGACACAAGTTCACTTCCAACCTTCCCCATCTGGGTGAGGAGGAGGTGAGCAGGGACGGCCTGGATGAGGGGAGCAGGACTGTGGACTGTGTGCTGAGCAGAGCTGTAATGCTAACTGAAGGCTGCAGTCCACACTGATGAGTGCACCTTGGCCCTAACGCGCAGCATGGAGCTCACTTCTCCAGAGAGCTGCAGTCAGAGTGGTCAACATCATTTACAACACAACAGGGTGGGAATGAAGAGCGAGAGCGAGAGAGAGAGAGAGAGGAACTTCAGCTTAACACAGCCTCACGTTCAAATCAGAATCAGGACGGAAGTAAGAGGAGTTATTTCAGACGGATGTGGTTCTGGAAGTTATTCCCTTTCTTTCTCTGACTGACCAATCACTTCCAAGACGACTCTGACGGCTTCCTCTTTAGTACAAAAAAAGAACAAGAGTAGAAGAAAGTACTAAAACCGCCCCCTTCGAGTTTGATCTGAAACATTGGTTGTAAGGAACTGGAATAAACTCACAAATCTAATCTGCGATGCTGGAGAAGATGTAACATGTCAGGCTGTAGGACTGTACAAAAAGTGTCTGAAAATGACCCTTCAGTGTTCATAGTAAGGATTTTTAATGAGACATGTGTTGGGCCACGCAGGCTTAGGACAGTCAAACCATGGACTTTGAGTTATTTACTGAGATGGCCTAAAAGAACTCTTTATCCCAGAATTCCCTGCGGCACTTCACACCTACGTGTGACGTAAAGGGGGGACCGGAACCTGAGGGAGACCCCACAGGAAGGCGGCCAGGTGATAAAACTCTGAGACTCCCCTCGTTCATCCTCTTTCCACGCGCCGACTTAAAGTGCTCGGAGATACAAGCTCACCTCCTGTTTCCTGCAACAAACTTCCTTTGTTTTAAAGTTTTTGGCGCGCAGGTAATCCGCGGCCGGCAGTGTTCCAAATTCCGAGCTCGGATTGTCCAGTGAACGCATCTCAGTTTCTCGGAGAGTGTTAGGCTATAACAGTTAATCAGAAAGATAACGGCCTTATTCCGTCCTGCACGAAAGGACATAAACGGACATCTTTCCCCTCGACGGAGAACCAACGAAGCCGCTCTTGCCGTAAGGAACCCTCGCCGCCATCAGACGCCTCTACACCAGGACGGACAGAAGATCTGTTTTTATCGCCGGACTCCCTTTTCCTTCACCAATCGCAGGCAAAGCGATCCACAAGTGAGGCTTAATTAGGTCTGGGCAGAATTAGCTTTAGAGAGTGTTTTTAACAATTGTTTGATTTGTGCAGAAACTGTCATTTTTATCTTTGTTGGACCGCTGCGTCCTGAGTTTTACCGACTTAAAACTCTTGTTGTTGTTTCGGACCGCTGCGTCCTATATGTGTTCAGCGTAACAGCGTTATAACCGGGTATTATTCTTCTGATCAGAAAGACCAGTGTAAGCCGTATTAACTTGAATTCGGCCACTGGTTTGTTTCTGTGAATGAAGGGAATTACTCCGAGTTGTGACGCGGGAGTTAGACTGTGATCCGGCCTCTTCAGGCACGCATTTCTCTCTTCCTCTACGCTCCTCTTTTCCTCCCATTTTCTCCCCTCTTTCTTTCACACACATATTCTCGGGTAGACGTATATCGGGAGACTAACTCCCCCACCGCGCCATTACGCACATAGGCCATACGTGCGCACACACAAAGAGAGAGATTTATACACTCAAGGCTATCCAGACGCCTCAGAGACACATATCGTGTAGGGCCGAACTCGGTCCCTTGCAGACATTAAGGCCACATTAGGTCTTTGTTAGGCGTGCGCCATCGGAAAGGTGACCACGCGGGACGGAGTAACCTCCCCCCCCTCTCTCTTACGCACACGCACGCATATACCCAGGCCTTTGTTAAGTGCGCCATCGTGAGCGACCACGTGGGACGAAGTGATCTCCTCCTTTTCTTCTTCCCCCCTCTCTCTCTCTCTCTCACACACACACACACACACATTCACACCCCTTCCACAAGCCTTGCTTGGTAATGTTTGTTTGCTTAGATTAGTTTATAATAGTTATTTGTTGGATTAAGTTCATTGATTTTGGATTGATGTTGCTTTGTTTAAATAAATTCTGTTATAATTTAAGAGAGCAGTTGTTTGTGATTACTGGTGTATTTGCATTGTGATATAAGCTGGGTGCGAAGGCTTTGTGTACGGATTTCACGCCTTCAATTTATTAAATATAGTTATTAATTATTAATAATATTAGTAATTAAATAACTAATCTGAGACTGATTTGAGTGATATTTTGGTTATATTTCCCTGAGTACAGGGTGGTGCCCCAAAACGAGATTAAACATAGTTTAATGATATTTTATTTATATTATTAATAATTAGAAATAATTATTAAAGAATATAACCAAAGTTGACTTGATACAACCCCAACAAATGGTGCCCCGTGTGAGGCCTTCAATAAACCAGCTTTATTGCACTGTAAATGCACAGTAATCCGAACTTAAATCCCAAAAGGGATCTTTCTGAAGAAAATTATATTTTCTTTAAATTTTTGTTGTTTAACCAACGCACACATCAAGCTGTGGCTTAGTTGTGTTGTATGTTGTTGGTTAACGGTTAAAGCAATAACTGTTGTCCCCTTTGTGTCCATACAACAATTGGACATAAGGATGCAGCTAGTGTGACTTTCTCAATGAACTTGATTTGTTGCATTAATCCAGATTTTGATCCTGAAGTATTCTACTAAAGGATTGTGGTGCTCCTTGTTGTTTGAGAGCCATTTGGCCAGATGAGAGTGTAACCTCATCATTGTCGCATAGCCAGCTGTCCGAGAGGTGTGAGTTCCTCCCTTCCTTTGAGGACTTGAGGTGTGAATCCCCTCTCCTAGCTTCCAGGATAGACTGCAGTGATCAGTTGGGAAACCTAGATAAGATTTGCTCTGGTGATGATCTAGCTTTGTTTAGCTTAGCGGCTTTCTTAACAGTAATCCACTGTGGTTCCATTTTATCACGAAAATGTGTACCAAGACCCTAGGTGAGCCGGGAGCTGAGACTCCTTTTGGATCAGACGACGGAGCACTGCAAAAAACTGCTGCCGGTCTGACGAACCTCTCCTCAGAGGAGAGTGCCAACCTATATAGCTATTCAATTAGCATTAGGGATAAGAAATTAGAGGAGCTAGTTGATCTTGTCAACCACAGAGCCAGGATCACCCCTAATAAAGACAGAATGTATGCAGAAGACATACATCAACCATGGGCCAAGGCTCGCTGTGGATCAGACGATCCACCCCTTCAAGACGTAGTTGCTAATCTTATCCACCTCCCTATAGGGCAGCTCGACAGTCTGAACTCCTACACCCTCAGCACATGTGAAGAGAAACTAAAGGGCTTGGTTGAATATGCAAATCAACCAACTGGGAAGCCAACACGCACAACTTCAGATGTTCTAGGCAAAATTCTCCTCCTTTATCAGCGCAAATCAAATGTGCAAAATGAGATACACCGGGCACAGCTAGCCCGGGTACAAGAAGAAGGACAGATCCTGCGGGATGACTTCGAAAGATTGCAGGATAAACTAAAGACCTTGCAGGAAAATTGCAAGGCCCTGCAGGAGGAGAATAAAACACTGCATGAAAGCAGCAAAATGGCCGAACAGAAGAAACGAAGTGACACGGTACCCAGATTTCAGGATAGGCAGATAAGTACTGCAGCCCCCATGTCAGCTGAGGAAACCTCAGACGAAGGATGGGAGACTGAACCAAGCACATGGAGGAGGGAGACAGACATGTTGAAGGATCTGGAGGAGAGGGGAAGATACCGCCGGGTCGACCCAGGCACAAAAGCGCACACGTCCTCAGACTACCCGGTAAAGAGCTGGGTGAGTAAAGATGAAGGGTGCCACGCCTCCCCAGACCATGAAGCACCGTCATGGGGAAATGCCCCAAGGCCCCCGCGTTCTGCAATACGCTTTGAGCCAAGAGAACCCTCACCCCGCAGGAAGAGGGACTTCACGCCCCCTAGAGACAGGGAGGAGGCACGGGTCCAATCGGGCACCGAATATTACCTGTCCCACGATAGACGGCCACGTCTGAGCCGAACACAAACCCCGCCACGGTTGCAACCGTACTACCGTGACAACCACAGGGCTTACGATTCGTCAGACGACTCGGACGGCCCTCGCCAGCCTTCAGGTCAGGGTCTGCGAACCAGGCAGATAGAACCTCAGGCCAAAGATCTGAAGCGTTTTGACCCAGATAGCCCAGATTCAAGTATTAACGACTACCTTAGAGAAGTCGACCATTGTCTCCTTGACCTGCCTCATGCATCCTCACAGGAAAAACTGAAACGGATCTGGAAGACTACGGCTAGGAGTGTCCGTGCTTTCATGGGGACACTCCCACCAAAGGTCCGATCCTTGCAGAAAGGAAACAAATCTGTTAGTCAGCACTTACAAACTGCCAAGCAGAAAGTGTTGGACATGTTTGAATTAATTCAGGGAGTACAGGTAAGCATGGAGCAAGACATATCGTCAGGATATGACTCCGATCCTGGACCAAGCCCCTCAAGAGATCAAACAACCCTGCTGAAAAAGCTCAGTAAAGAACCGAGCAGCCAGGACAACCAAAGGACTGAGGAAATAAGTCTATTTTTCCCTGATTTTGACTGTGGAGCCCCCCTCCTTGGGGAAACACCCCAGTTCCCTGACAGCTGTGACACCCTTTCACACCTTCACAGGTTGGAATCACCACATAGGAAGGGGGGTGACTTCTCAGCCCCCAGAGGCAGAGATAACACCCAGCCCCCTCCTGCTACCTGTAGGTTCCCATCGCAGGATTTACAGCTGAGGAATATCCAAACCTCAGATGACTCGGATGGCTCCCTTTTACCCAGAGATCAAAGAATGCGCATAAGGCTCATTGAATCTATGGCACAGGATGTAGAGCGGTTTGACCCAGATAACTCAGACCGCTGCATCGATGATTACCTCAGAGCGATTAACCTGTGTCTCAGTGATGTACCTGATGCATCCACAAGAGAAAAACTCAGGCTGATCTGGAAGACAACTTCCAAGAGTGTCCGTAACTTCACGACTACCCTTCAGCCTGAGATCAGATACCAGTACTCTGCGCTCTGCAATGCTTTGCGCCAGGAATACTCCACCTACATTGACCCTGCATCTGCCCTTCTTAGTGCTTTCAGTGTCCTGCACCAGAAGCACGAGGCCCCCAAAGATTATTACTGGCGCCTAAGATCTGCATATTTCCAGGGACGTGAGGCTCCAGGTTTGGAAGAGAACCAAACTTTCAAGTCCATCTTCATGCACAATCTGCATGGCTGCGTGCGGTCAGATGTCACCCTGCATAGTCGTACACATCAGCTTAGTATGAAAGAGATCAAGAAATTCGCACAGGTGGTTTGGCAGACACGCTTATGTCACGTGACACGTGAGGGCAACAAGAGACCACATCACTGGCAGAATAGAGAACAGAGCCAGGGGGGTGAACGTGGGACTCAACCACAGAGTAGGTTCCAGCCTGGAGAACTGAGAACTACCAGATCCAAACGGAACTCTCGGGATGGCCGTAGCCTGAGACAGAAGGGTAGGTATAACCGGAGTTCCTACGAGCTCCCTAAGGAAGCAAGTTCTGCCAGGGAGTTGGAGCGCATGAAAGAGGTGGTAGGTCAGGGGGCCTCCCTCGCTTACAGAGAACCCGATTCTGACTCCACATAGGAGTGGGGTATAGCCTCCATTCTGGAAACACAACAATGTCACTCTCCCGACATGAATGTTTCCTAGTCCCTGTTTTTGTGTTTTGACATTGGTAGGGAGACACATAATGTACATGTACATTTACACACATACATGCCACAAACACCTTCCCACAGGCTTACTCCTGCCCAGGCTAGGAGTTCACAAATCTACACCTGATACTCTTCTCTTTCTCTCCTCCTCTTGTCTGTTTGTTTCATTTGTTTTGTTAAAGAATGCACCTTGAGTAGCAAAGCTTTGCTAATGCCTGGTTATGTTGTATGCCTAGCTTTAGACATAATTAGACAGTCTGCCCAGACTTTGCCTCAGTGTCTGCCCAGACCGAATGCCTCTCAAAATGTATGGACTGTTGCTCACTAACTATTTGAACGTTTGTCTCCTAACACATGGACTGTTGGCCCTATTTGCCCTAAAGACTGTGACCCGCAATCCCATTCTTCAGGACAAAGGGGGGATGTTGGGCCACGCAGGCTTAGGACAGTCAAACCATGGACTTTGAGTTATTTACTGAGATGGCCTAAAAGAACTCTTTATCCCAGAATTCCCTGCGGCACTTCACACCTACGTGTGACGTAAAGGGGGGACCGGAACCTGAGGGAGACCCCACAGGAAGGCGGCCAGGTGATAAAACTCTGAGACTCCCCTCGTTCATCCTCTTTCCACGCGCCGACTTAAAGTGCTCGGAGATACAAGCTCACCTCCTGTTTCCTGCAACAAACTTCCTTTGTTTTAAAGTTTTTGGCGCGCAGGTAATCCGCGGCCGGCAGTGTTCCAAATTCCGAGCTCGGATTGTCCAGTGAACGCATCTCAGTTTCTCGGAGAGTGTTAGGCTATAACAGTTAATCAGAAAGATAACGGCCTTATTCCGTCCTGCACGAAAGGACATAAACGGACATCTTTCCCCTCGACGGAGAACCAACGAAGCCGCTCTTGCCGTAAGGAACCCTCGCCGCCATCAGACGCCTCTACACCAGGACGGACAGAAGATCTGTTTTTATCGCCGGACTCCCTTTTCCTTCACCAATCGCAGGCAAAGCGATCCACAAGTGAGGCTTAATTAGGTCTGGGCAGAATTAGCTTTAGAGAGTGTTTTTAACAATTGTTTGATTTGTGCAGAAACTGTCATTTTTATCTTTGTTGGACCGCTGCGTCCTGAGTTTTACCGACTTAAAACTCTTGTTGTTGTTTCGGACCGCTGCGTCCTATATGTGTTCAGCGTAACAGCGTTATAACCGGGTATTATTCTTCTGATCAGAAAGACCAGTGTAAGCCGTATTAACTTGAATTCGGCCACTGGTTTGTTTCTGTGAATGAAGGGAATTACTCCGAGTTGTGACGCGGGAGTTAGACTGTGATCCGGCCTCTTCAGGCACGCATTTCTCTCTTCCTCTACGCTCCTCTTTTCCTCCCATTTTCTCCCCTCTTTCTTTCACACACATATTCTCGGGTAGACGTATATCGGGAGACTAACTCCCCCACCGCGCCATTACGCACATAGGCCATACGTGCGCACACACAAAGAGAGAGATTTATACACTCAAGGCTATCCAGACGCCTCAGAGACACATATCGTGTAGGGCCGAACTCGGTCCCTTGCAGACATTAAGGCCACATTAGGTCTTTGTTAGGCGTGCGCCATCGGAAAGGTGACCACGCGGGACGGAGTAACCTCCCCCCCCTCTCTCTTACGCACACGCACGCATATACCCAGGCCTTTGTTAAGTGCGCCATCGTGAGCGACCACGTGGGACGAAGTGATCTCCTCCTTTTCTTCTTCCCCCCTCTCTCTCTCTCTCTCACACACACACACACACACATTCACACCCCTTCCACAAGCCTTGCTTGGTAATGTTTGTTTGCTTAGATTAGTTTATAATAGTTATTTGTTGGATTAAGTTCATTGATTTTGGATTGATGTTGCTTTGTTTAAATAAATTCTGTTATAATTTAAGAGAGCAGTTGTTTGTGATTACTGGTGTATTTGCATTGTGATATAAGCTGGGTGCGAAGGCTTTGTGTACGGATTTCACGCCTTCAATTTATTAAATATAGTTATTAATTATTAATAATATTAGTAATTAAATAACTAATCTGAGACTGATTTGAGTGATATTTTGGTTATATTTCCCTGAGTACAGGGTGGTGCCCCAAAACGAGATTAAACATAGTTTAATGATATTTTATTTATATTATTAATAATTAGAAATAATTATTAAAGAATATAACCAAAGTTGACTTGATACAACCCCAACACATGAAATATCCATAGAGGTCTCCTTCTCTCAAAAACAGACCCTTTAATTAAAACCAGTAAAATGAATGTGAGTAAAGTAGCTTCATGTTTAAGAGCAACGTGTTGGGGCGCTGGTGGTGCAGTGGTTAGTGCGCGCGCCCCATGTATGGAGGCTGTCGTCTCAAGCGGGCGGCCAGGGTTCACATCTCACCTGTGGCGTCTTTCCCGCATGTCGTTCCCACTCTCTCTCTCCCTGATTTCCGACTCTATCCACTGTCCTATCTCTCCATTAAAAGGCACAAAAAGCCCAAAAATAAATAAAAAAAAAAAAAGCAGCGTGGAGCTTCAATTTGAGAAACCACATCACATACTAACACTCACACCCTGGTCTGAAAGCCGTGTAAGGAAAATGTTGAAAACAGGAAGAGAGCAAGTTAATATCCATGTGAGGGTCTTTATTGAATATATTTTATAGATTTATCCTTTTTGTCTTTGAAAGCATGTTTGAGTTAACACGTCCTGTGTGTTTTTAACAACCGCAAAAACCACAGGACTGAAGCAGTGTGCAGATCTGTCATGTGTAGAGCCATCACAATGTGGAATAATTTAACAGTTTACCAGTTATCATAGTTGAATCACCCAGTGAGGCCAGTTTAAAAAAAAACTTTTCAGGAAAAGGAGTCGGCTTGGAGGACTGCTGTGTTTCATCAGGAGTGTGAGTTGTGGAGTTGTTTTTCTGCAGGTTTAATCTTAAAAGTAATTTTAAAATAAGCACATGAATGAAACACACACACACACACACTGTTGTTCCTACTCACCAGGCAGTGTCCGTTCACACACACGGCTCCGGGCTCCTTGTCGCAGGCTGTGCCGTCGAGCACTCGGCCAAAGTTGTAGTAGAAGTTGTGACCCAGGGCCAGGCAGCTCAGCTCACACGGGTTAGAGCCTGCAGGGAAGATCTCCAGTCAGTGGCTCATTCATTTATTATTATGGGAAATAAAAGGACAGGCAGGGAGGCAGAAACAGAGTGACGGGGGGAGATAAATAAGTGAGCCCGGGAGAGGAGGCAGGAAGCTAAACAGATGTCAAAGAGAAAACTTCAAAACATCAACAGTCTCATGAGGATTAACACCCTGCAGGACTCTGAGGGGACACGAGAGCAGAGGCAGCAGGAAACCTTAACCACATGACTGACAACGACACAGTTACTAAAATTAAACATAGGCACAGGCAGAAACAAACAAATGATACTTCACCACCAAAGTCGACTCCTGCCTGGCTGTGGCTGCTCCAAAGACACTTTACATGTTATAGACCGACACACTACAGGGATTGATGTTGGATCTGCTCAGCGGTTTTTATGTAGTTTTTTTTTTTTAATCACTGTAGCTAAATGATACAGTTTGAAAATGAGATGCAACCGTGTCTTGAAATGAATACATTGGATGTCCTGGAGTCAAAGGCACTTAATCAAGACAGTTCAGGAGAAGGAGCACTTTAATCCTCCTGAACCATGACCTGCTCATCCCCCCCCAAACTGTTTCTGAAGATCCATCTGAGAGGTCTGTCTGTGGTCTTTCATGCATGTTCAGCAGTGATTAATAGAACGGGCCGTGTCTATGGTGGCTTGTATAATCCAAAAAAGTGCAATGCTTCCTGCCGTTATCGGATTGTGCTCGTCGTTTCATCAAAAGGAAAAATCGGAAAAAGAAACGCACATCCCTCAGCGGGTGCTGGATGAAGTCTGAGGAAGAGCATGTTTGCTCAAAATGTCACTTAATAAATCCTTCTAATGGGAGCTTCTTGGTGTGTGGATCTTGTTTTTTGCTTTCCTTTCCTTACTACAAACAAACTGCACCAGAGTCTGAAAAAAAAAGCAGACCAAGACCAACATTTTTCAAGCGGCCTCTGTACGGCTCTTTGGTCGGCACCGGGGTTAGATTGTCAGCTTTCACACCAGAACAAACTAACTGCACTAACTTGGCAAACAGAATCAGGTTCATTTTAACCAAAGCAGAAAGGCTAGGTGTGAAAACACTCCCAAGATTCCTTCAGTTGTTCTTCAGCAGCAACAACAGTGGACTTAGTTCCACCTTTTCTTCTTTGACACGACTGGTTTAATCCAAATCTATCTGCTGCCAATAAACGGTGAGGATTCACTACTTTGTAAACAAACCACTGCTGAGAAAACCTTGTAAAAAAAACTGTGAATAGACTCACTGACCTCCATGAAAGGTCGTCCATTTAAAGGAGGTTCCAGCCACCAGCGGGCGGTCATTGAAGGCAGCACACTGCATCTCTCTGAAGTCCTCCGAGTTGGGCGGACACACCTGCATGCACACACACACATACATCATGTTAGGATAATAAATTGCATTGTGGGTATTCTGCATTCATTCCCTGGACGTTTATCTCAAATTCGACCAAACCCCTCCCAAAAAATAATATGAACCCGAACCTTAAATCTGGCATAACTCTATTTTTATGGAAAAGAATGTGCAACAATTTACACATAAATAAAGCAGAAATCAAGTCTATCCTGTGTAAATGTGTCTCTGAGTCATGACTGTCTACAATGAGGGAGAAGCTCGAGTCCCGCTGGCTGTGTTGTTGTCAGAGCAGTGTTTAAATGGACGGGACGGCCGGCTCCTCCCCTTGTTTATAAAAGCTGTTTTAGTCAAGGACTAGAGAGAAGAAGAAGAAGAACATACTCACTGATTATTTGGATGTCATGTGTCTGTTTGTATGTTTGTATCTGCCCATTTGAGCTTAATGGTGCTTAATTATGGTGCGTTTAATTGATAACTCCTTTGTGTGAACGCGAGTGGAAAGGGGTTGGAGGCGTGTCATTGGAGGAGAGCGGAGGCTTCAGATTAGCAGAGGTGTGGCCAGCTGGCTTTGTTTTGGTTTCATTCTGGTGCTCAAGAGCGACATCTACTGGATCAAAAAGTCGCACATTCTTCCTTTGAACAATTTGCAACACGTCTGTGTGTTTCTTCTTTGTTACTACAGTCGACAGTTGACCGCCTGTCCAGAACAAACACAGCCGCTGACCTTTTCTATCTCAGTGGCAGGTTCTGATAACTGGCTGTTTTACTCCCTGAGTTCAGCGCAAAGCAGTGCAGCGAGGACACAGGTTAATATGTCAGTGAAATTCCAGCTCACGCCCTGAAAGCCGTCTGCTGCACCTTCCCACGAACACACCTTAAAGACCAACTTCTAATGCAAACACGGGCCATTGTTCTGATATTTTTCATGCAGTGTGAAGATTTCATGTTCGGCTGAAATGACCTTGGTGTTGCAGATCTTGTATTGCCGGGGATCTCCTGCACATGGTCCACCCACTGGGTTCCTGTGACACAGAGAACAAGACCTTCATGAGGGATGAGTCAGCAACACATGGGGACATGTTTTATCAGTAGTAGTAGGTTCCACCTTTGGTTTCACACCAGAGGACTACTTTTTACAACCATTGGAGTCGCCCCCTGCTGGCAGAAAGATTTACGGCTTTTTCCACATTTGCTCCACTTCATAAAACAATAAATACATCTTGTTCACCTCTTCTATACAGTGTATGGTTTTGGCTCAGTGTATTCACCTGGTGATACAGGTGCGTGTCCTCACAGAGGCTCCGCTGCCACAGCTACGTGAGCACACGGACCAGACGCTCCATGTGGCCCACTCGTTCCTGTAGTGCAGCTGCCGCCGGGCTCGAGTCGGACGACCTGATGAGACCTCACCGGAGGGACCCCAGGCAGAAATCCAGGACTGAGACACACAAGACACAGAGAGAAACTTCAATACTGATATTTAACACAAACACCTGCTGGGGAACTCGCTTATACATTCCTTCAAATCTGAAAATCTTCTCAGGGGAAAAAGGACTGACTGGCTTTTTCCTGCAACAGACAGAGTTACGCTCATCGTATTAAACCAATTTAATATTTAGGGAATCAAGAACTACCTCGTAAATGTATCATTCAAAAGGGTTTGGCTTTTAGACTCTAATCTTTGCCTATCTCTTCCTCTTTTTTTTTTAGTTCAGTGTCTCATCAAACTTCTTAATCAGCCTCATTCATGTTCTGACTGAAGACTGACATCTACCAGACTTTTCAGAGAAACGTCTTTTCTGAATGAATCATGTCATGTCACGTCGACGAGACTCGGATTTAGACACGATTAGATATCATTTTATTTGACGTCATGATACCAAAGTAAAGGATTTTAGTCACCTCATGTTGGTAAAAACAGAGCAACAAGCAGCGACTCAGCTCACAGCCCCCGAAGGCCCCACAAGGCTCAAGGGTAAGACTCAGATTTGTCACGTGAACTATCATGCTCGGTTCTTTTTCCAGTTTTCATGACTGAATCTACTGAGTATGTCTGTTTGAATCAGAGGAGTTCACAAAAACAGCTCCACTCACAGATGTGTCTTGACATCTTGCAAAAGCCAAAGAGCATCAGGAATTTTTATTTATTTTTTTGGCATTAATTTATTTTTAAGGGTAGATTTAGAGAGACAGGAAATGGGGCGAGTGAGTTTGGAATGACATGCTCCAATCAGCATCAGAATCTGGAGTCAACATGAGACTCAGCGATGACGATTGTAGCCTCTGTACTTGAAGCGCCTTCTCTCCCAACTGATCTATACCGGTGCCACAAGAACAACATTTTTAATAAGATACTGCTTAATTCACTTTTTACGAGTTTTAGGAATTGGGTCCGTGTGTTTTGGAGAGAACGACAGGGCGAGCAAAAACCACAATGAATACTGAAGGGTCACTTTGAGACTCTTTGTAAGTTTACAACCTGTTGTTCCAGCTTTGCCGTGTACACAATGACACAGCAGTTAAAAAAAAAAAAAAAAAGCAGTCACTTCAGTTTCTTTCCTGCACTGCTGGGCTTTTTTTCTGAGTCTCTTGGATGCATCATCATGGCCTCTCGACTCTCTGCTATCCGCCACTCTGCAGCATCGCTCTGCAGTGTTGGCCTGCATGTTCAGAGCTGTCAGGCATCAACAGGCAACTGTCAGAGACTCACAATCCCTGCATGTGTGTGTGTGTGTGTGTGTGCAGGAGAGAGAGAGAGAGACGACGGAGAGAAGACAACAGTGTTGGCAGGATGATGGGATGTCATTTGTGAAAGGAAAAAAAAGTGTGTTCAGAGGGGAGTTATCCGTGACGGCTAACAACACCCACATTATTTATAGCCAAGAATCCAACAGGCTGATAAATCTATTCAGCGTAGATGGTTTTAAAAAAACAAAACTTGTGAGCCTGCTGCTGGATCAGGATCATCAGAGACAATAAAAAGTGATTAGAGAAATCTCAATGGCGCTCCTCAAACACATTCCTGAGGTTTTTTTTTTTAGGTTTTTTTTTTGATTCCTTGGAGGGAGGAGGACTGAAGCTGGCAGCGTTCCCGAACAGTTTCTCACACAGCAGCTGGCTCACACACACGTTTAACTCTTTAGACACACGTTGAACGACTGCTTTGACCACCTTTCTCACAGGACGGGCTGGAGTCATCTGGAGAATCTGATGTACAAGCAACAACTAACACTCAATCCAGATGTATAGAAAAAGAAATACAACACATGACTTAAAGCTCTCTGCTGCAGAACAACAGTGATATCTTTATCATCAGAAACACTGTACAGCAGGAGAAGAGTGTGTAAGTTTGATGTTTCAGTCTTGTTTTATACTTGATTTATTATGTTGATGGCAAAGGACCAAACAGCTTGTACAAATGTATACATTTCATTTTTTCACCCTCTCTCTTCTCCACCTTTTGCATAATTTGTTCTGTCAGTTAAACTAAAAAAAAAACTAAACCGGACGAGCAGAAAATCATCACAGAGCTCGAACAAGATGAAATTCTTGGCACATGCTTTAAAAAAGAATCAACCGGGGCGCCGGTGGCCGAGTCGTTAGGGTACAGACGCTGTAGTAGTCCTCACAGCGGGTTCAAATCCGAACCTCTGGCTTCTTTCCCGCATGTTATTCCTCACTCTCTGTCAGTACCTGATTTCAGACTCTATCCACCGTCCTGTCTCGACAGTCAGAGCATGAAAAGCCCCCAAAATAAATCTTAAATAACTACATATCCCACAATCCATTGCGAATCCAACAAGACCCATCAAAAGATCTACAAGTCCACCAAAACCGATGCAAACCAAAAAAACACAACCTGTCTCAAATGCTATTTGACTGGTGAATAGATCTTCTAACATCGGCACAAGTCGGAAATAAATAAAATGAGCCGATACCGATTGTCACTGGATACGCTAATATCGACCGATGTTATCAGCTGGCCGATTGATCAGTCGGGCTCTACTGAAAATCAAGATCAAGCAAACAATTGCCCTTCTGCTCTTCCTTCTTTCTCTGATACATATTCCTATAGTTTCCATACTCCAAATAAACCTAATCTACTTTTTTTAGGTATTTAAAATTTGTACATTTGAAGTCATATTCTGGCTTTGCTTTAAATCATGTATAGGCACATCTCCACATGTACTATGTAAGTATATATATCTATGTATGTATGCTTCTGTAGGATTATAGCCTCTTCTTATCTGAGGCTTTCTGACCTTGTAAGACATTGAATAGAACTGGTCAGACATTCTCACACACACACACACACACACACTCACACACTCTCTCTCTCTCTCTCTCTCTCTCTCTCTCTCTCTCTCTCTCTCTCTCTCTCTCTCTCTCTCTCTCTCTCTCTCTCTCTCTCTCTCTCTCTCTCTCTCTCTCTCTCTCTCTCTCTCTCTCTCTCTCTCTCTCTCTCTCTCTCTCTCTCTCTCTCTCTCTCAGCTGAGAGTGTCCCGTGTTTTGACTCTCCATCATTTTCCATGGCAGGGTCACCTGAGGTTGCCCTCATTAGCGTTACCTTTGCTCCAAATTAGCGTTGATAACAGTTGGAGATGTGGCAGGCCGACATTCAAGATTAATGAAACTGACTTTTGACCTTCACAACACACCCTCCCCCTCCCCCCCCAAGCAGCCCACGAGCAGGAAAAAAAACTCCTTTTTACTCCTGTATTTGAAAAGCTGAAATCAAACACTGAGGTGAGATATCACATGAAATGGAACGACCGGGTGAAGAGCAACTGTCCACACATTGTTTGATAAACCTGAACTCAAGTGAACAGATTCCTCGTCTGTCAGCAGACCAGCTCTCCCAGTCAGCAGAGAGGCTGGAGCTGACAGACAAACGGGAAAACGTTCCGCCATGAAGTAAACATGAGGACAACAGCTGAAGACAGAAAGTCAAAATAATCAGCTCCGCCTTTTTCTCTAAGAAATGACGCTATTTCAGTCTACAACATATTCTGTAGCTTAGCTCACACGGGGCAGCAGAAACTCAGTCTGTGTGAGCGCAGAGCTGATTACTCATAGTGATCGTTCACTAGTATTGACAGCCTCGACACACAATTATAGATACTTGTTAATTTGAAAAAGTAAGCGCAAAATCCAGAATATGCAGAGGAAAGATAATTTCTGACATGTTTCTTATTAAGACTAAACGCTTTTTTATGATTTAATCTTTCTTTTTCTGTTTGTCGTGATGCTGTTCATGTCTTGTGAGAAGAACTTTGAATTGCCTTGTTGCTGAAATGTGCTAGAGAAATGTTCTTTCCTTGCCTTGCATGAAGAGACTTCATCTTTTTCCACATTAGTGGATTTGAAATGACGCCGGTCATATATTCGGGGAAACAGTCCGTGTGGAGAACGTTGATGTGTTGATGACTGTAATGTAACACCAGAATCCATCAGCAATCATCCTTTGACCATTTAGCTTCTATAAACATATTTCTACATGTGACTGCAGCTAAATATCCACTCCTCCCGTTGTCTCTCAACTCCAAATCCATTCTCTCTACTTAAAGAGGACGTATTATCCCCCTTGTCCCCCTTTTCAAACAGTCCCCTGTGGTCTAAATGAAACATCTGTGCTTTGGTCAAAATATAACATGAATCAAGCACCAGAGGAGTTTTATGACCCTGTATAAACCAGCTCTCTCAGAACGCTCCGTTTTGGTGTGTGTGTCTCTTTAAATCCAATGAGCCCCCCCTGAGTTTTCCTGGTAGACATCACTCCTCTGTAGCGAGAATAAAAATGGCGGACCTGTGCAAAATTTTGTTCTAGGCTGGTGATGGAGTCCATGGGTGGAGATACCAGGGGAGGGGAGGGGATTTTTTATTTTACCAGAATCCCACTGTGACATCACAAGGAGAGCAAATTTGAAACGGAGCATTTTTCTCCGTGTTGTAAAACTTACACAGACCACAAACAAAGGACTGGATGGGGTTATTTCACATTTTGTGGGTCAGTAGACACTCAGGTTATATATATTGAAAAACACTATAAGTGGATTTTTCATCAGATGTCCCCTTTAAGCTTGCTTCGGAGTGTAACCAAAGGCACTGTGTGGAAAAGGAAGTCAGGCGTCCTTTATCAATAAAAGCTGGCTCCATCTGACGCAACTTGGCAGTTTCTTAAAGGCGATAACATCAGCAGAAATTGCTGATTCATTGTGTTCATTATCAGGAGTGCAGGACGTGTGTGAAAGGGGCTCCAGAAAACCAGCTCTCAGTCTTGTATTTCATGTCTCGATCCGATTTGTCTATTAGTCTTGTTTTTTTTTCTGTTGTTGTCCAGATGTGGACATCAGCGACTCTGTCACTGCAGCTGTGTTTATGACTCACTGCAGAAAAAGTCTCAGCAATGTCAAACATCTAAACAGCTTTTGGGCAGTGACATGTCCTCACTGCAGTCCTGACTTAGTGGTTTTCCAACAGACAATGGAAAACTGATCTGAAGTGTGTCGACCCTCCACTACATTCCAGTGTTTGATGTTTGGGGTAGCCTATCTCTCTGTCTGTGTCAGCTCACTGCAGCCGGCATTCAAGGGAGGTCAAGGGGGGGTGTCGTCTGCCTGACAACAAGACAAACAGTGATGAAGATGGACTCTGCAGTCAGAGGAGAAAAGGTGAAGCAGCAGCAATCAGAGCGGGGAGAAAGTGAGCGGATGGCAGCCTTCAGGAACATTACAACCTCCGAGACAAAAATACAATCGGAAGACAAACACACTGCGAAAACAATCCAATCAGCACGCTCGCAGACCTCGGCGACCTGCTCACATCTGACGCTGGTCAAAGGGCCGAGCTCCGTTTATTATCTAAATGAGCTGGATTTTCCTCTTTGTAACCGGAGTGCAGGGTTTTTTTCTCTGAGCTAATTAGCGTAATCGCTGCGTTTAACTCTGTCAGAAGTAAGAAAAATAAGACATAGAGGCAGGAGGCTGTGGGAAACACGGCCTCGGGGCCCCGACAGGCTCCTGTGTGTAAATTCAGCACGGTGAACTCTGTCGCTCAGCTATTAGCTTTGTATATTTGCACAACACAACACAGGAGCTGACATGATGGCTGCCAACTGACATGTTCGGTCAAAGAGACCGCCCCCCCCCTCCCCCCCTCCAACTGAGAAACAACTGAGAAACATTTGATGATGTCATCTTTGGACTTGAGGAAACAGTTTTGACCTTGTGTCAGTTTGTTTTGATATTTGATGGACTAAACATCAAAACAATAATCATCGACATAAACTGAAGGTGAAAATAAAACGTTATTTTCAACCCTGATGCTCGTTTTGTTTTATGTCCGTTTAATGTGTAAAAAAAAAAAGGACAACTATCGGCATCATATTAAAACTCTACAATATGTCGATATTATTGGTCTGATATATGTTTGTGGATTTTATGCCCAAAAATAATTACGGCTGCTTTAAGTGGTTTTGGTCAGAGAAAGAGTAATTAATAAATAACTTGATCCCAGAATCTAAAACTCTTCTGATTATAAATAAATGTAAAAGACGTGAATCATTTTGCCACCTCTCTTTGACTTGTTTCACTCCGGTTTTTGTGGTCAGATGAACATTTTCAGTCATCAGCCTCGCCTATATAACACAAAATAATTGCATCCTTGTTTAAAAGAAGTTAGCAGCACTAAAAATCAAAACAATGATCAGTTTCATCACTTTGCTTTGGTTTTAATTAATCTATTCTCAGTTTTGATTCATTGGTTATACATCTTAAATTGTGTAGGATTCCTTCTTTAAATCTTGGAACCTGTCAGCTCTCGTCGTACATTGATAAAAGCCGCAGAGAGCGACAGACAATTTATCGGGGAGTAGCCAACACTTGGCAAAAAAACACTTCCATCCAAGACTTCCTTTTTTCTTTTCCTTTGGTTCCAGTCTGACTAACAGAGAAGCGAGAATGAATCAGATATCAGCTGTACATGCATCCACATATCCATTTATGGACCTAAATCAAAGCTGAATCATTGTTAGATGATTGCTGATTGTTTCCATGATTGCATCATGGCAGATTAAGTTCTGCCCTTCTTGCTCTCCACGTGGACTGTTCTCCCTCGTATAGCCAATGCCTTCTAAAACATTAGTGGACAACATGTCTTGTTCAGCAGAAGGAGACCAGAACCCTTCTGAAATCAGAAGGTGTGTTTGACAATCGATCCATCAGTGTCAATAAAAAAAAGCAGCGTTGACACAGAGCAGAGGCATTTTTGTGTGTCGGAGGCCCTGTGGTGACTTGTGTCGAGGCGGGCAGGTTGGACTTACACTCTGCGGGGACGACAGGCATACAGGAGCGACCAGCAGCAGGACAAAGGTCAGGGCCGGGAACAGACTCAGCTTCCTGGAAGACACACAGAGAGAAACACAAACTGTTAGTGTGTTTGTATCGTCCGCCCCGATGGATCCTAAAAGTGAAGATGCATCTGAACAGGGTTTGAGCTGTGAAGAAGAAGAAGAAGAAGACGAGACAAGAGAGGAAACAGCAGAGGCCTTTAGGTCATTGATAACATCCACAAATAAGCTGCCGGGCTGCTGTGAACCCCTGTGGTGAGGAGCCAAGTTCAGGAATGCCCCCCCATCCAGTGAGTACCCCCCCCCCCCCCCCAACAGTGTCTTATTAACTCTCTCACAGCCAGAGAGGGAGGGGCCTGAACCCCAATGCTGAGCAATGACATCTCCCCTGTCACTTTCCCCCCGCATCGCTGTTGACTTTAGTTACATAAAAGGAAGGATAACCAACCTGCTGTGTTTACATGCATTTTTTTAATTTCAAGACAATTTGATTAAGAGCGTAAAAAAAAGGCCAATAGCACCAGAGGTCGTTCATTCAGGGTCGTTTAAATTATACAACCTTGTTTCCAAAAAAGGTAGGACACTGTGCCAATTCTTCCTTTCACGCCAGCGACACATTAAACAACTCTGCAGCATCTCCTCTTCTATTAACACTCAGGAATTCAGGAACTAGCATTTCCCTTTTTCTTTTCCTCCAAGCAGCTCAGTGCGTAGGGACTTCAAGCAGCGATGCGGACCATAAGTTAAAGAAGTGCAACTACCAAAGTACTGCTTGAGCAAGGTACCAAACCCCAAACCACCCTGGTTAAGCCCCCGTAGCAGTGTGTAGCAGCACCTCTCTGACATCTCTCCACTAATGCGTGTCCACAGGTCCTTTTTGTACATGTGTATGATTCGGGCCTGTGTGTGTGAGAAGCATGTCTCCCAATAAACCAGGTCAACCTCAGGGATTAATAAAGTATAAAAAATTAAAAAATAAAACTAAAGAGACTAATGAGAACTAATGTTGTCCCATGCTTATGACTTCAGCTGTTAAACAGTTCAGGGTCTCGAGGTCAGTTTATCATCCAGACTCATGCAGAGGATAGGATGTTGTAATACATGCAAAATGAGGTTCAGCACTGCTTTGCTGAAATAAGCAAACCTCCCCTAGAAAGAAGTTGTCTTCTGGTCAGCACATGTTCCTACAAAATCTGTGTATATGGTTCAATACAAATACATATATGGTGCCAACTTAACAAATGTGCAGGTCAGTGCCATGTTTACTAATGCACTGCCGTACTACCAGGGATGCTGGGCACGAAATGAGCACTCCTAACAAGCCAGTTGGTCCCTTTCCTCTGAAGCCCAGAGAAAGAGAAAGATAAAGATAAACTTTATTGATCCCCCATGGGGGAAATGTTTTCATTACAACAGCTCAAGAAAGAAGGCGTCCATTATTTTCAAACAGAAAGTCAAATGTTCTCTCTTAAGCCCTCAGGATAGTTTTCTCCTGAGCCTACGTCCGTTTCACATGAGCTCTGGACAGAAAGGCGGCTACGTTTCTAAATCTGGTTTGTCTATGGCTTCGTCTGCATGGTGGAGTATCAGACAGCGTATGTGGATGTAGCGTCAGTGGCTTCTGAGAGTGTCCATGAGCCAATGCAATGAGACATTTCCTCCCAGTTTTAAAGGCGAGGACATTTTTAGTTTAGGTTTTTAAAAGCCGAAGTTCAGCTACCAGCCTGCAAGTTTGACAGTTTTGGTTGTGAGACCTGATGAAAGCCTCATGTTTATATACTTTACTTCATGAAAATAAAAAGTGTCAGCATCTTTATCTATCACAAAGCTGACTCAAAAGCGACTAAAGGCAACAGTTGTACCACCACAGTGAACCCTTCTGAGGTGCTACCAGATCAATCTGTTGTTTGCTTTACAAGCTACTTCATCTCCGTTTTCACCTCGGGGGGAGAAACGGTTAGACGTGGACTCATCGTCTTTTCTGCCTCTGATTCATCAAAGCACAAGTGCTTTTTTCTGAGAAGTGCCTGTGATTCGTGGAAAGCCCCTCTCTTTGACTGCTTCCTGGCACCGCTCCGCTGACAGCAGCACTGTGTCATTTGACGTTTAAGACTCTGATCGTGATGGGACGTGTCCTTTTCATTGAGGAAAACATACAGACGTGTTCCGTTTGAGAAGTAGCAGCATCCTAATCTTCTCCATTTCATTTTTTCCCTGACCTTGTCTCCCTCCAGTCTATCATTTATCCCTCTCTGTCTGCTCCGTCTCTTTTATCTCCGCGGCGGCTTTAAACACAGAGAGCTGCTCCGATGCTTTTGGAGTTTTTAATCAAAAAAAAAAAAAAAATGTTTGGCTCGGTCCCAGGTCAGTAGTTGCCCTGTCCAATTAGATGATACATATCTCTGCCTCACACTCGGCTGAGCAGCCCTTCCCTTCGGCGACCTCGGCTCCCACACGGGCCTTACATGGGGGAATTCATATCAGTGGAACAAGGAAGGTCGATCCGACCGGAACAGAGATCAGGCTCATAAATCACGATGGAAGAAAGAGACCCTCTTTTTCTTTCTCACAGACTTTGTCTCACTTCAAACGTCTCAGCCGCATGACGACCGGGTCACTGTGTTCCTGAGGGTAAACCCCCCCCCTAACATTTAAATCAATTACTTTAGATTGTCCTTCATTTTTGATCAAAACCTTAAATTCTACCGAGTCTACAGAGTATGACTGTGTTTAGGTTGTGTTGCAGTGAACTGAAGCATTGAGTTTTCGAAGAAAAAAGAAAAATAAGAAGATGCTCTTTCCCCAAGAGGGGATTATATTTGAGCTCAAATTGATCTGTGAAGTCTGAGCTGCATTACATCATGACTGAATATTATCATCAGACCACAGTTTCTCTCAAAATCTGTCTCAAGCATCGTTCCTCTTTTTAGCCCTTTTTTTACATTAAAAGAGAACAGAGCGATAACAAAACTCCCCCATCACTACACCGCACACACCGGGAACCCACATTTGCGACGCCACTGTAAACGTTGGACCCTGCAGCGTTTCTGTATTTGCTGTTGTTTTCTGAGTATGTTCACGTATATGTTTTTGACTTAAGTTTCGTTTCTGTACTCGCGGCGCGTTTCAGCCTTTGCAATTGTTCTTATGAGTTTGAATGTGCAGCGTTTCTGAATATGCTGCGCGTTTTTCTAAGTGTTTGTCAATTCATCAGTTGCTGAGCGTGTGACCCCTACCGGCCACCGTACTTTAGGCAACGGTGGAGCGTTTGGCAGCTAAAGAGCCAGATAATCACCCCGGGGAGCTGGTGGTGGAGGAGAACAACAAAACTACAGAAACAAATGTAAATAGTTTTGTGTGACACTGTTGACTATAAAGAAAGAAACGTTCTGCTCACTGCTTCGCTGAAACAAACAGAGGAGAATGTGCCCGGGGTTATGTTCACTTTGCTGCTGAAGTGTGACCAAAAAAAATGCGTTCTCTCACAGGGACGAAGCCGTTTCTCTCAGTTTCACTTGATCTTTGGCTTCACTTCTTGCACATGAAAAGACAGCAGCTCCGGTCACTGACTGATTGGCCCCCTCCCTGCAGGGGCCCTCCAGAGGTGAGCAGGGGTCAGGCCGCCTCCTCCTGCTCTCATTAAGCCTATAGCAGCACATTAGTGCATAGCTCCGGGGCAGGGAGGGAAACGGCTTTAATCAATACGAGACTTGTTGTTTATTTTGACTGACATCAGTCGCACTCATGACCGACGGAGAAGAAACAACACCGGCCCCGCCCGACACGCTCAACACTCAACTACTTTAATTATCAGCAAATAAGTTCCAGAAAAAAAACAAAACCATCAAGACACAACGAGCGCTCAGAGAGACATGAATGTACTTACGTTCTTCTGAATTTAAAAAAGAAAAAGTGATCGAGGCTCAATCACCTCAATTTTTAAGTTTTCACACTTGATCTCCACGTTCATATTGTTACTTTGCAAATGTCGACGTTTCAAGATGTAGACTAAAAAGTGATCTCCTATGTCTGCAGGGTAAGAAACATACAGCCGATGCTCACGCCACAGATCATCACAGTAGCCTTTCTGGAGACAACTGCAGCCAAACATCACAAAAGCCGTTTTCACATTATGCCCTCCTGAAAATATCGAGATCATTTCAGGAGGATTGCTCCGGAGAAAGCAGCAAATCAAAGTAACAACCCGCAAATACTTGAAAAAGACAACAACAGACACAATTAATCAGCGACATTTTGAGCGTTTGACGGGAAGGAAAATGCTCAAAAAGGTTTTTGGTCCAGATTAAGAAACATTTTGCCAATTGCAAATTTGCAAATTGCTCCTTTAAGATGAAAATAAATCACAAATGTTTCCCATTAACTCATATTCTAATAAGTTAGTTGATGCACATTTGGATTTAAAGAAGTGTAATTATTATTTTATCCCAGTTAATGCAGAGATTGAGTCTCCACGGCTAATTTCAGGGGTTTGTTCTTGGTCATAGAAATCACCACTTTTGCACGTCTTATGCTGCACTGTGTCATTGGATTGATTATATGTCCGTGTGTGACCTCTTACGTCTTTCACACTCTCGCTCAGACTCCACTCTGAGTTTCTCCTGCCAGACCCTGAGTCATTTTTTGTGATTTTTTTGCTGCAGTTGTCTCCACCAGATCTCTCCTGAGTAAGACCCAAAGGTTCTTAACCCTTTAAAAAAAAAAGCTCAATCAAGTGAAGAATTATGATTAAATCATTTAAAATCACTTTCTGAATCGTCTCTTCTTCTCATGATGAGAGTTCAAGAGGAAAATGACAAACACGCTCTCCTGACCTGACACCTGAACAGAGCGGGCATTTATTCACAGTCTGACAGAGAGACAACATAACCCTCCTCGCAGAGAGGTCAAAGACTCTCCGCCTGAGTTTATAATTCCTCTGTAACGACTGAACTTTGCTAAAAACACACCCTGACAGACAGGTAGCGCTCGGGTTCCCACCCTGCACAAATAAACAACACTTCAACACTGCTATCGTTCGATTAAAAGTGGAGCCATTACGGTGCGTTGGTGGTCGTGCGCTGCAGGTGAGAATGTGTTCTTTGACCTCAGGACGGTGTGCGTCAAATCAACACCGCGGACACCTGACTGATGACACTTTACGTGCGTGTGTGATCTCTCCGTCAGGGTGACCTGCAGGCGTCGTTTTTTTTGCACACCCACCAAGTTTAGAAAAGAAAAACCTCTTCCAACCAGGGGCCGGTCTTGACTTTTGACCCTTGCTGAGATTTAGCTGTGACCCACCCAGAGTTTGGGCGAGCCGTGTGGAGGGTCTGATGGTTATATGGAGCCCGCTGCTGAATGGATTGAGACAACCCTGAGCAGATGTGCGGTGTGAAGGCTCTGTTCAGACTCTGACCTCTGCGTCTGGCGTCCACTCTGAATGAGGAAACAACAATCGAGCGCTCAGTGGCTCGGTCAGCCTCTCAGAGACAAACAGCGCAGGCTCTTTGTGCTCCAGCAGCTGCTCCACTTGGAGACATAACAAAACATTTTAGAAAAAGAAGTTAAATACTATTACATTTCCCCCCCCCAAAAAAACCCCAGAGAGCATTGTGGTAAACGGCTAAATGAAAGACAGGCGTTGGTATCCTGTTTTTGGTTTCCTTGTTGCCAAAATGTCTACACTCGTGTTCTTGCTCAACTCGAGTCCCTTCACTCCGCTTCGCTGCACCTAACTCTCTCCTTCCACGACAGTTAGAACAAACTTAGTACACCGTCATACCTCAGGGATTATGAGCTTATCTTTTCACAGCCACTCTGACTGAAGCAGAGCCTCTCAGGTCCTCGTCTCACTACATGAGGAACACGCAGGAGATAGTGGAGGAGAAAATACTGTAAATTATGAACAATAAAGGACAGAGGCACAATCTTCTGAAATATACATGTTGACTTTTTAAAACCACACAACCTCTAATATTCTAACTTACTATTCAACAAGACAGGTGAGGAATGAGTCCATCAGAAAGTGCAGGTGAACTCCTGCACACTTAGTGTTAGACCACACTAACCGAGACCAAGACATACCCGAGACCAGAGTGCTCTAAGACCAAGACATTTAGGGATCGAGACCGAGACAAGACCAAGACATTTAGGTCATTAAATCATAATCTTGTCTGCAGCAGGCGTGTCACTGACTTAGTCCTTAACACCTGTAAGGTTGCGGCCGTAACAAGGGGATAAAATCAAATTATGAATGAATTGTTCTTGTTCTTTTTGAAAAAGGTGTTTTCCTTCTAATCAGTAATGACCTGGAAAAATAGCCTTTCAGTGATTTTAAATTAGGAGTACATCCAGTCTGAGACCGAGACAAGACTGAGAAAAAATGCTTTTGATTCCGAGACCTTCAAAAGGTGGTCTTAAGACCAAGACCGATTTGAAATACTACTGTACAACACTATGCACAGTGTTTAAATTGCACACAAATATCGGCAAAGTTTCCTCCAAGGTTTCCACGTTTCCATGTTTTTCTGCTGTTTGATTTGGTGATTAAAAAACGAGAAACTCATCAACATTTGGTGCATCTGACTTTTTTTCTTTGTTGCCATAGAATCCAAATCGGAATCCATATGATTTGATTTGTACAAGCATCGTGTCTGAGTTTAAAATGTGGATATCATGACATCACTGAAATGTACTTCATACGATCTGAAGTTTTAAAGACGTGAAGAGGAATCCTTTCCCTAACCGCCCCGAGAAGTCTGCAGATTTAAAACATTTAGTAGAACAGAACAGATCGCCTTTTATTGTCATTAAAGCTGATCCTGATTTTAAAACACTCTTATTGTGTCACAATGCTGGATGTCCAGACTACAGGAAAGAGTAAGAGCATGAATTCATCCACACACATCCTGAGTACTTATAATTCAGATTCAAATGAGAACAAGTGAACTCAGTGCAGTCTGAAGTGTGAAAGGACCTTTGGAGCTTTGGATATTATCGCACCTTCTCAGGATATTATTGGATTAGCAGAACTGGAGAATGAATCACATTTTCTTATTGTCCTGCGCTGAGTTAAAACCCTGCAGGACAAATGAAAAGTACGTCTGCTCAAACCCTGAAATGTTCACCGACCACAACAGAGACGAGCGGTAGCTTATGTTTCTACAGAGCCTGGACAAAAAACTTCAGCATGGTTTATTTCTGAGATATTATTGGTATTTATCCCTCTACTTTACTTCTTTCTCTCTTTATAAATAATAGTGTCTATGTTTGTTTTGGGCTGGGCATATTATGTACAAATGATTCAAGAGTTAAATCAAATCAAACAAACTCATAAAATAAGTCTGAGTAAAGGCCCTCCACTTATCTTTAACCACAAATAGCATGCTTTAGCAGCTGAATTAGAATAAAAACTGTTGTCTAGAAGCCACAAATGTACCCGCAGGATTGGGAGTTTCTCATGTTTTCCGTCTCCATCACTTTCATAATTACAGCTAAAAAACTTTAATGGTCCAAAGACAGAAATCTCAGATCTGGATCGCCTCCAAAACCAAATCAATGGTTCCCTGGCTCGAAGCCGACGTGTCCATCATGCCTCATGGAAATTCTTTCACTGGGTTCTTTAAAAACATCCTGCTGACAGACGTAGAAACACAATTACTGAATTGAAACCACAACACTAATCCTGCTTGGAAGGGAAGCCTTCAAACAGTGAATCACAGACTTGATGTCATGTTGGTGCAGAGAGACACAAACTGGGAGCAGTAAACTCTTATCTCTCTGAACTCTGAAACCTGAGCATCCATCATGAAGATCACCGTCTGGGTTTAATGTCTCATGAGAAACCGCTCACCTGGCTTCATCCAAAACACTAAATATGTCGCCCAATTGTAAATTAAATTCAGGATCTGCTTTAAATCAACCTGGAGACTGAATTTAAACGACAGGAAGTGGTGGAACATGACGCAGCTGCACACACTTCATGTGTTAACCGTCTGCTAGTTTGAAAGTGGAGAAGTGACATGCTGCTTTATCATCATGTTTAATGTGCCGTGTATTACGAGATTTCATGTGGTTTGTTGGTCAATCTTTGACTGGAATCTTTCCAGCATGTGACAAAGGTGCAGCAGAAAGTCCAAAGTTTATACTCCTGCTGTTTGTACCTGATTGCACCCCAAACGTACTTTTACTTAAATTTCTCTTTTTGTAAAACAGCAGCAAACCATCCAGTTAGTTGTGTCAAAACTTTTGATATGAATACACTTTTGAAATCAAAATAGCAAGAGTATGTAAAGTACAGCGATCGAGCTACACAAATCAGCCATTATAATTATTTTACTAGGAGCGCTGGTGGCTCAGTGGTTAGTGTGCGCCCCCCATGTATGGAGGTTGTAGTCCTCCAAGCGGACGGCCCAGGTTCAAATCCTACCTGTGGCTCCTTTCCCGCATGTCATTTCTCACTCTCTCTCTCTCTCTGATTTCCAACTCTATCCACTGTCCTATCTCTCCATTTAAGGCAAAAGCCCCAAAAAATAAATACAATTATTTTACTGTTCAAACCTGTTCTTCATGAAGCATTTCAGTAGCCCTGTTCAGATTGCCGTTTCAAGCCGCCATCTTTACGCCCCTGTGACGTTTCGGCTTCAATCTGAATGTTGCAGAGAGAGGCGTAACGGTGGGACTCTGTAACGTGTAAAATCCCGCAGTTCATCCAGTGTCCGCTTGAATCTGTCAGAAGTCACAAACACACCACAGCCAAAAAATCCAACATCTGGCTCTTTTCCCGCTTGTCTAGTTTCCGACTCTATCCACTGTCCCATCTCTAAAATAAAGGCCTTAAAAATAAATCTTAAAAATACAGATTAAACACTTAGTTTGAATTAGTTCACTTACAGATTCTCAGCCAGTAATTAGAGGCACCGAAGTGCAAATATGAAAATGAAAACATGGAACATTTTGGATGACGTCTGCAGGATGTTTAGGACAAATCCATGTGCTGCATGATTATTTGATTTTTTGTGATTAAGTGTGCATTTTAGCAATAACTTGTCAGTTTCTGTTCTGTCTGTTTTATGCAGCACATGTATTTTTTCATGTTTTCTACTAAATACAAAACAATTAAAAAAGAACTTAAGTGCCGTTCTGTTTCACCACAGAGCTTGATCAACTTCATTTCCTGTCTCTGTCGTGTGAGCTAACGCTGCAGTCAACACCAATAAATCTGAGATTCAAATGTGTGAATGCATGACTCATGTTTCCAGGGCTCGTCCTCATCGTCCTGTTTACTTCATAACAAAACTTCAAAATTACAAACAGAGCTCAACATTGGGGTTCATTTTCTCCATAGCGGATTTGATGATTAGCAATAATTTCCATATCCTTCCGAGGTCGAATGACCACGAGCTACCTGAGTGAGAAACGATGTTATCTGCTCCTTTAGAAGACACAAGTTTGCATTTCAGAAAAACATGGTTCATTTGTGATCTCGGGGACTAGAACTACACTACCCACAATCCTAGGGTGTCACAGCGAGGTCCCTGATTGATGGAGCCCGCTGTTATCATGGAAACGTTACCAACCCTGCGAACTTAGCCTGTCAACCACTTATGTTCCTGTAAGTTCAACACACTATATAAACACAAACTACAATAAATGACAACGTGATGATTAACAATATAAACACGATAAAGATAAATGAAGAAAGAAGGTCTGTGTACGTTTTGAAAGAAGAGCGCCAAATCATCGGTTTTTTTGGGTCTCGCTGGAATCACAATGTGTAGTTCCTTCACTCCCAGATAAAGTCATGTACACAGTCTTGTAGCTTTGCCCTTTTGAAACATTTATTTGTGCTGGGTATTGTAGTGTTTCAGAGAAAACAACGATACCAGCCTTGAAAATTACATTGTGTACATAGGGCTTGTTTTGACCCTGGATTGTTTTACTTTGGGCAATGTGCAAGAAGCTGTTCTGTCCAGATTTATTATAAAGGCTGACTGTATCAGAAACTGTGTGTGAATCTGCGGCTCATCTGGTTCATCTGTAAAAATTAACTTTCCTGTACAAAAAAGTTCTTCCTCTGTTTCTGTGTCGTCTACTTTCTCCCCAGTGGTCGCTGTTCGAGACACTTCTGTCCCTCTTCAGTGTTCAGACTTCACATCCACAGGGAAGAAAAGGATTGAAATTCCTCCCCGCAGGAGAGAGTGACATCACTGCGTATAAGAGCAAATTAGAGTCCTCGTTTTGAAGCTATATGCTCAGTGTTCCATGGTAAGTAGATTAAATCAGTTCATGGGGCTGGTGGCTCCTTCCCAAACAAACATTCCTCCGAGGAGTTATCACAGAGACAGAAAATGTACCCTGAGCCAAAAACCTTTCTCTCTATATATATATCTCCGACTCATCTTTTAGTTTCAGGAGGCAGCGTCATCTGACTGACAGCAGACACATTACGTCAAATGCAGCCCATAAAACTGGTATCACACTTTAACACGTGGACCTCAGCATGTGTTTTTTATTAAAGCCTCCTGAAATATGGTTTGAAATACTTTAAAAGCATTTATAAAATCACAACTATTGAAAAATAAAGAAACAACTCAATTAGCTGTTTAGACAAATACTCTGTGTGGGCGTGTCAGGTCAAGCTTGGATTCTCGATTGCCTGGCTTTGCACACGACGATGACACAACGGGCAGTGACATTAACCCTTCTTTTCTTTTCTTTTTTTAGCTGACTTTTGGAGGGCTTTTTTTTCCCTTTGTTGACAGGACATATGAAGAGAAACAGGAAATTAAAAAAGGGGAAGATTGGCATCAGAGAGCTGAGGGTTTCGAGTCGTTGTGTCGAGGATTTTGTTTGTGTGTGTGGGGCCCCTACCGCCTGACTTAAACACTGAAGAAGATGATACACGTCTCCGTTTGCTGACTGAGACAGAAGAAGCAGAAGCCAGGCTATCTGAAAAAAAAATTCCCTTCTCTCTCTCTCTCTAGGTGACTAATGCTCAAGCCTGTTAAACAGAAATTAAGATGCAGTCTAAAGGTAAGAAAACACTTGAACACTATTTATTTGAGGAGGGGAAGCACTGCTAACCTTCGGTGCCCATGCTACATGTTGATACTCATTGTTCCAACAGGTATGTCAGTTCAACCTAACACCGCCTACATACAGGTATAACTCTATTATGTAGATCAAAATCAAAATACTGCCGACATGCTAACCGTTCACTCGTTTACATCCGGGTAGTAGAGCGAGGAGAGCAGACCCATTAACCAGAGCCACAGCTAGTGTATGGAAACGACGAGGTTGCTGCATTGCAGTTTGACCAGAATGGCATTGTGGGCCAAAATATTAATAATTTGTTTAACTGACTAGTAATTCTGGAGCCGACTATATGAGGGGGATGACGTTTAACCGTCTAGCTAGGCTACTACTACCTCAGTACTTCATACATTGCAGACAGGGCCTAACAGGAGCATTATTATCCAGCACTGAACTGGCAATATGTAAGAACCAAACGTCATCTGAGATCCCAGTATTTGTTCTTAAAGGGATAAAAGTAACGCTAAACAATGATTCTGTTAGCTACGGAGCTAAACTCCCTCCGCTGACGCTAAAGTCCTGCCAATAACAAAAGATCATTAGCAGTCCAAATTGAACTCCTGCACCTGAAAAAATGACAACCAGGTTCAACATTCAACACTTAGAGGCTACATCATCAACAGCCAATATTTCAAATCTGGATCGAATCAAATAGCTTAAATGTTTCGTTTATTGTAATTCTGTACATAAGACCCGACATTACAGATAGGTTATTGTGGATTTGAGTTTCTTGTTTGGGTTTGAGAGTAGAAAGAAAAAGACCAGGCAGAAGGTGAATTTAATGATTTGAAGAGACAGATTTTTAAACTTCATGCAGAGTTGGAGCAAACCCTGTGCAGCCCCTGTGTTTGTGCTCTGTGTGGCAGGGTTGGGATTAGATCAAATACGAGCAGCGTATTTTTAGCCGGTGACATTTGGGAGATAAAGGTGGTGCAGCAGCAGGATGGGAGGAATGCAGAGCCAGGAGTTGCAATATCACAGATACTGTATGACTGTTAGGAGGATTACCTCACCTGCTGGCAGGAAGTAGGAGCCTGGATATGACTTCTGCCCTCAGAGAAAACACAACACTGCACAGGCTGCTACAGGATTATCTACACCGCTTTAAGTCAAGTTTTCTTTTTGATGAACAGTCAAATAGTGCTGAAAGTCTGCACCCAAAATGACTCAAACGCTGCTGCAGACCAACACTTTGTCCTGCCATCTTTGTGGTGAAGTGAAAACAAACAACTTGAATGAAACTCGACTGTCCCTGGAATTTATCACCTCCCATCCTTCACTGAACTGCAAAAAAAAATGTTCAAGGCTTTGCAGCTCCTTGCAAGCAAAATGACTCAAGGTAAATATTTAAAGCATCCCCGTCCCCCTCCTCCTGAGGAGCAATCAAAAGACAAACAGTTTCCACTCAGAAAGAAAGAAAAAAAAAAGGACAACTGAATCTGTCTCTGGAATTTATCACCTCCCATCAAGACTGGACCCTTCTCACAAATCACATTTAATCTCTCGTTCAATCCTTTCTGCAGACAGCAACACTTGGCCTAGACATTTTTAAAGCCTTACCTCGTCAGTAGAGAGGGCATGGTGGATCCTGATGGACTGGCTTCAGGTGTTGGTTGTCAGGTGCAGCTTTGTTTCAGTATCATGGTGAGAAACGTCGCGGTGCAGATGCGCAGTGCATCCCAGCTGCAGACTCCAACGAACGGATTTCAGTCCCAAAAACACCCATACCCTCTAATGTCTCTTTTCTGTTTTTCCTTTAATTATTTAAATTTATACCAACTCTCTTTCTTTCTTTCTCTCTCTCTCTCTCTCTCTCTCTCTCTCTCTCTTACTCAAAGAAAGAGGTAATACATCCAAGCTGTTTCCCAATTTCCCTCCTCCAAAAAAAGAATCACATCAGTTTTGTCCTCTGGTACGCGCGTAAATACGCATTTTCAGGACTTACTAGGTGAAGAAGTTTACTTGCTATTTTCTTCCTTATTATGTTGCGCACCACTCGCCGACATTCACGTGGGCACTACATGTTAATCCAGGTAGAAATTAAGTGTAACTATCGCCTCCGGGCAGGTGAATTCCTGTGTGGTCAGTCCTGAAGCAGCAGGTATATCTCCAGCAGCTTTTCTTTGTAACTTTCCTCTCAGTCCGAACAGGGCCGGTAAGATCTCCAGAGAGCCGCCGACAGAGCTGCAGCAGTCAGCCGTGCTTGGTTGTATGTGTGCCGGGCTGTTGTGTCTGTGTTTTGGTGTGTCCCCCCGCCTCTCTCTCTCTCTCTCTCTCTCTCTCTCTCTCTCTCTCCACCTGAGCGCTGCATTCCTCCGGTGAACACGCCTCCCTCCTCCAATCAGAGCCCAGCAGCTCCTCTTAAATCAGAGGTGACTCAGTGCAGAAATCAAGAAGGTGAAGAGGAGATGCTTTACAAGGCAGGAAGAGGAATAAAAAACTGAATTAGGAGATTTAAAGAATCGAAATTAAATGCATTCATTACTTGAAAAGTTAGCAGGTGCTGAACAGAAGATAAGGACTAAGTGGAGATTGATGAATCCATCAGTAGATTAAAGTAAATCCCCTAAATGGAGGAGGCGCAACAACAATAAAAATAACAAATACATTTGGCTCATGCAAAGAAAAAAACAACAAAGGAAAGAAAACTCCTAATTTCCAGAAAGAAGTCAAACTTTTATTGCAGTGACAGGTCAGAAAGAAACAGAGAAGGGAGAATTTATTTTTTATATTTTATTTCATTTGAAAAAGGAAAAAAATGTAATATTCATTATCAACATCAACGCTTTGCAAACTTTTGATATTTCAACAATACTCCACATTTCCACTTTGTTGTCAACATTTTTACATTATACACATTTGTCTTTTCACAATGAAACTTTTGTCTTTGCATTTACTCTCAGTTCCTGTTCCTTGACAGGAAATAAATGCTTCCCTTTGTGTTTGTTTGCATGTGTAGAAGGTCTATTATTCAGAATTGATTGTTTGGTATACATCGTAATTCAACAGTCAGTTTAGAAACCAAGAACTTTGAAGGAGACGTGAAAAGTCTTCGACCCCTTCAGCCACTTTCCTTTTGGATTAAGTTTAGAATTTCCATTGCCTTGATGACTGAGGGCAAAGACATTATAGTCTTCTCCAGCTCAATATCGGACTTATATATAGTCCTTCAAAAATGTGTTTTCTGTGAGTATAACTTCAGATTTTTATTTACATCACACACACACAAAGCCTTCACATTTCTGCAGTTATTCCTTCTTTTCAGAATCACCTCTCAGTCTCTCCTTCCTGAGTCCTCCTCACTCTGTCCTTCTGCTTCGCTGCATCCTTTCACCTTCTCCTCACCTGCCCTGCTGCTTCACCAGAAATAACCGAGACAAATTCATCTCCATCCACATGTCAGGGCACCTTTCTTGTCTTAATCTCTCTGTACCAGCGTTCCCTTTTCTCATCTCACATTTCCACCTTTTTATTTTTTTAACCATGTGTAACTGTATCCACCGGTCTTCTTTGTTTCTCGCTGAGCTTCACATTTGAAGTACCTCCCTGTAGCAGGTTTTATTTTACAGTTTGAGAACATTTTGTGAAGTATGAGGCAGTAACACGCAGGTCATCCGTCGTTTCACACGCTGGGGCGACTTAGTTCTGCTGAAGCGACCACATGTCCTCCGTGTGAACTCGGAGCAGCGTCTCTACCTCGCTCTGTCACAGTCTCCTTTAAGCTCGGCCAAGGCGGAGACAATTCATCTGAGCTGCGCTTCAGTTTCAGCACGCGACCTTGAACTATCATCTGGAGCCGTGCAGACAAAACACAAGGAACAGGACAACATGAGTGTCTCCACACGGAGCTGCAGGGTGTCAGAGTATCTGTGTCAGAGCCTCAGCTGGGATCTTAACCGTTTCTGTTGCTACTTGTTAGCTTGTGTTTGACCACACAGGGTCATGTCTCCAGTGTAAATATTATCCTGAATAAGACCGCTTACACAGGATGTGATGTTGCAGTCATTTGAAGCCCACAACAGATGCCAAGAAAATGATTTACAAACCTACAAATGTTGACTTGCAGACAACATGAGGTCATAACTGCAGGGACATAAACCCACAGGAGCATTAGACAGGCAGCAGCAGCAGAGTGTGGTGCAGGTTTTAGATCCGCTTATCGAGTGATATCTAAAGCCTCTTGAAATAACTTAGATGCTAAAATAATTACACTTCAGTCCATTTCTTCTCATCTTTTATTACAGTATTTCCAGCATGTGTGTTGCACTCAACCCAGAGTCTAATGGTGTATACAACTTTTGATTTAAACTGTAGTTCCTCAATCAGCCACTTGAAGCTGGCTACAAATGCGAGCAAAACACCATCGAGACCCTTTTTTAGAATGCCCTTTATCGCAGACATAAACATGTTTACGGCTAAAAACAAAATAAAAACGGTTTTGGACACTTTGTCTAAGTTATGCATTCTCCTGAGACAGGACATTATAAGACCAACAAGAAATAAGAACGATGAGGTGGTGGTGGACGAAGAAAAAAAGTCCGCTATAAGGCGTTTTACAGACAATGTTTGCCTTTGCATCAATGCTACGCGTAGTTAGACAGAATCACCATATCAACAAAAGAGCAGAGAAGAACATACCAGAGAACAGAAAACATAACGCAGCGTGTTAATTACATGCACAGAGAGTATTCTCAAATCAGCTCACTCTGACCTTCTGCAGAAAAAAGACTGGGAGGCTGGCGGGAGAAACTTCCGGATAAAGATTTAAGGACACAAATGTGGCTGTTTGTGTTTGTTCACACGTGCACCTCATCCCAAAACTTCAGGAGTTTTTCAGGAGTTTTGTGCAAGAGTGAAAGCGCTATAGCTCACCAGCTAGCTTAGCATGTCGTCAACCATCAACGGGGAACTAATGCAGCGAGGTAAATTAATCAGAACCTAGTCAAACCCCATTACATAAAATCTGAACTATCCCTTTAAGGCTTTCATTTTGCATGCAGGAAATGTGTTCCCAGTTGGGTAACATTTGTTAGAAAGCTGTGCAGTGTGTGTGTGTGTGTGTGTGTGTGTGTGTGTGTGTGTGTGTTTTTGAGAAGTTTGTGCAAAAAGACTTTACTTTCAGTGTTCTCGTGTTTTTCCTTTTTCATTAATCAGAGTTTGTACCATCAGGTTGTTCGCTCTGTCTTTTTCACCCTTCATTGTTTAGACATTGATCATCATCAGGGTGAAGGGGAATGTACTGAAGGCTAATTCAGGCTGTAAGCAGAGTGCATACAGATGGACAAGGGTTTGTAATTATTACAAATGTATGTAGTCAAGTCTGTAACAACAGTGCTGCTTGTTGGCTCGCGGTTCATAAATTGTATAGAAATGTTTCCATCAGCAGCGAGTGGCTCCTCCGTACCTGTGTGTGTATATAATGATTAGTTAAGTGCTCTCAGGACTCTCTGCTTGTCCCGGCTTGCAGAGACATTTTCCTTGTCCCTCCCTATGGTTCCCCCATCTTCACTGCATGCTCTTCACTCTTGTAATGCTCTGTGTGTTTACTAAGAGACGGATCGCCTCGGTGTTTACGGTAATCATCACATTCATGCACGTACGCTCTCTCTTTCTGTGCATTTAGCAGTCTGCAGGGTGCTGCTCTGTAATGAGAGGCTTCAGAGCTGAGGAGGCACTTTAACACTCCTCAAAGACATTACGGGGGAGGTTTGAGCAGGGTATCCACCTCCCCCCGCTCTCCTTTAAGGTTTTTACTGAGCTTGGCAGCCTGCCAGCATGACTGGAGAAACTGGATGGGTGGACAGAGTTTCACACAGCAGCTCTGATGAAAGACTGCCGCTGGTGGTGTGAAAAGTCCTATATATTACATGTGGCCTTCACACAGCTGCAGCCCGGACTCAGGAGGTTTTTTGATGTGCTGCAGCCTGTTAGATGTGTTTGTTTCTGTCTGGTGAAAAACCTCCCCATTTAAACCATTTAAACTGAGCTTAAATATTTGTGTGTACCTGGAGGATTAAAAAGTGTTTCCACAAGCAGGGTGGATCAGACTGGAACAAACAGACGTAAACGTGAAGACACCCAGCTTCATGTTGAGACGCTGAAACAGAGTAAGGTCAAGGTAAACTTAATCACCAAAGAGGGAAAGGTAAATTATAAGAGTTCAGAAGTACACAAAGCTGGCATAAAAACAGATATCTTAACAAATACACAATACACAAACACAGACCTCTTTCACACTGCACCAAGAAAACTGAGATTTTAACAGGAATCTTTCCTGCCAGCCTCTTAGGCCTAGTCCACCCGTACTCGTTTTTGAAAACATAACTTTTTCTGTGCTTTTTGGCCTTTGGTACGCAAGGTCAAGGTCAAGGTCAAGGTTTCTTTATTTGTCTCCCTCGGGAGAAATTTGTCTCGGATACTGGGAAATTGCTTCACAAACAATACATGAAACAAATAAAAACAGTTATTAAAAATGTTCAAAACATTAACTGTGTTTATGGTCACTGAAAATGTACTTTTTGGAAAACTCCTTCCAGGGTGAAGATTTTCAGAAACTAGTCGTTTAAATGTGTAGACGGGGAAAACTGAGTTTTGTTCTTGTAACGTCACGCTGTGCGCCGGTTTGTCCTCCGTTTGAAGTCATCGTGCGACGCTGTCACTTTTGTTTACATGAGATTAGTGCGATGGCGGGCGTTACCAAACTAGCGCTGGTGCTAACTTTGCTAACCGGACTTTTTAAATGCTAACTACATACATACACAGTTACTCTCCCACTGTGTTGACGAGCAGAGACGCCTGAATGGACTACTTTGTAAATAAAATGGTGATTGCAGAGGAATGGCGAGGACATTTCCGCACTTCACAATGACATCGTTTTAGACTTGGCGTGCACATGACAGCCGTAAGTGCGTCTTGCATTTTCATGTGGACGAAGATGTTTTTAAAAAGTTAGCGTGTGTGGACGGGATTCCTTCGGGAACCTTCGTCCGCCTACATCTGGTCTAGCCCTTAGTTGAATTTCTAGAAGAAGTCGGAGGGAGCCGATGTGTGAATGCAGCAGGTAATACCCAGGAAATGAAGAGGGCGGAGGTGATGACATTCACATCAAACATCTGGTGAGAAACCCGTGGGATCATACGTTCTTTTACCTTCTTATACATTACACTGTAAACTACTGTATTTACATAAAGTGCTGATAAAAAGGCACACACTGTCATTACAGCATCAGCTTCCTCTATCATCTTGCACCATCCTTTTCATGTCATGTTCTGCCTCCAAGCACATGCTAACATTAACACCCCCCCCAAAAAAAATTAAATAATGCTGCAGTGTCCTTGGCAGAGGCTGCACTCTTCAACTACTATTTTACTCTCTGCATGTTTGCCCAGCAGGCTAATAGTCTGTGTGTGTAACAAGACAACATGCAGGTCTGGGCAACACAGGCAGGATATTAAGACCTGGAAGTGTATCATTAAGCATCGGGGGGAAAAATTACACATATCGTCCGGAGCAGCTTATTTGTGAATTTAGTCGACAGACATTTATAAGGATGCCCCTAAGGCAGATTAAACAGACAGATGAGGAGACTGGTGAACTCATGTATACAGATACTTGGTTCTGCAGGAATACATATGTAAATGAGGTAAAAGAAGACAGATGTAAGTTATTAGGCACCGCCCCAGCATGCATCATGGGTGGTATAAGAAGGACAGGTATTGTTTATGTGCCCATTGGATGACATGACAGGTTTGTACCCTGCAGACACTTGCTGCTTGCCTGCTTTCATCTCAAGCTGTCGTCCGTCACCTGAGCAACACTTCACCGTGTACACGGATGTGATGTTATGACATGTTTTGGATGTGGCGCTGCCCTAATGGCGCTCATTGAAGCTGTGAAGGTTTGACGTATGGGGTTCATAAAAGTTCATAATATAAAAGAGGCGGAACAAAGAGAACAACACGTTTGATTTACTGCTGCCAGGAAGGTATGAGCGAGAATTACACAGTCAGTAACACTCAGGTTAAAAAATGCTCAAAAACAAAGCTGCTTCCCAGAACCTGAGTCAGTCATGAAGAAATGTGTTGTCCAAACTCATAATAATACGAGCTTTCATTACAAGAAACCACCATGGTAATTTTACAAACCGCTTTCCCATGGGAGAAAATAATACAGTCAAAAAAAGGCCACTTTAAAACCTCCTTTAAATACCAGCCGCTGCATTTACTGCTCTGTTTGAATACAGTAAAGCAGGCTGAACATCTGCAACATCTGTTTATGTACAGAAAGCAAACAGTCACATGCTGCTTTCAACTGGCTGCATGAATAAATCAGAAGACTTTGTGCAAAGAGATGCACACAGCTGCATTAGCAATGTGAAACATGGGATCATTTTAAAGATCAATCTTATTTTTTTCTCTATTTCTACTTAAACTTATTCAAATGATTTCACAGGCTGAAGAAGTTGTTGTGATGTACCCAGAAGTTATCTTTACATGTTTGGAGAGTATTTTTGGCATCGAAGAAAACAAAACAACAGGGTTGTGTTGGTCGTTATAATATGAAACAATTAACTCTTGATATAAGATGCACATGTGCCTTTGCTCTTCTTCAAAACAAGAGATAGGATCATCGAGGTGCACGGGAAAAATGCGCCCATCAACCCATTACACACCGCCACCCTAGAAGTCAGCAGTGATGAACAGAGACACGAAGAGCGAGTCATGCCGAGTCACTGGATCTGAGCATTGACTGTTTATGAAGACAGATCAGAGCAGCAGACTAGACTAGCATGAGTCAGTAGTTTTTTTTAGTTTGACTCCACAGAGTTTAGGAAACATGTGTGTGTAAGTACGAGTGCATACGCTGTTGTTTGTTTTCTACGTTAAAATAGTTGCAATTCTAGTTCTGTTAGCCAGTTAATGGAATTTTAGTTTTAGCATCAAGCTAACACACTATGACACTATAACACACTAAGATATATGTACTGGTCCATCTGTGAGAAATAGTGCCCAACCTGGCGAACACTGCACCTGCCGCCACTTTTGACAATATGACTTAAACTATAAAATATCATACATCAATGGCCATATATACGAACTTCAACTATTCATCTAGAGTGTTTTAAATTCAATGTGTAAAGAGCTTTGCACATGTGTGTGAAGTTCCTTGTTCTAAATCCACTCTGATCCTGTATTTGATCATGTCTATAAACCCCTCTATTTCAGCCCTGCTCAGAACAGGCTGTTTCTGTGTCTGTACCTTTAAATATGTAAATGAGCTGTGTCTGACCACGCCCCCTCTCTGGAAGGGGTGTCTCGGGCTTTCTCGCTCCATGTCCTGTTGTTTAAAGTGAGAAGGCAGACTCAGAGGGCAGAACAAACACCTAGCTGTGGGAATGTCACCCACCTGGGGGAGGGGCTACTGCCCTTTGTGATGTCATGAAGGGAAAATCTCCAAACGGCCTGTTAGAGCACACATTTTCTGAGGCAAAAGACGGAAAGGATGGACTTTTCTTATAACTGGAGGGTTTTTGTAGACGGACTAGGGACACATATTAGTGCTATAGAAACATGGGAAAGAGTATTTTTTATGTGACCTTTAATGCCTCATATCAAACAATATAAAGGTAAGATAACAATTTTTAAGTGAATTACAGTACAAGCTACAGTTGGTGACACGTTGTATCGTTCGCATGTTAGAAACCAAAGAAAACTCACATACACACCTCTTAGACATTCGAAATATAAAGTTTCCGTAATCGTTTGGATTCTCACATTAAACTTCACACAGACCTGTAAGCTGTCAGAGTAACTTTAAACAAGGTGTCTGAACAGGAAACATCTGCTGCTCCGTCCACGCTGACGTTACCTCAGAGTGTCTCCTCCACATGTGAAGTCCAGTAAACCTTAAAGGCTTCAGTGCAGGAGGCCTCTGGTCCTGCACACTGATGTTACTCACAGGACAATAAATCACGTTTATAGACATGTTCCTTCACACGCTGAGGTTGCACTGATGCACTTCACAAATTGTGTTTATGTCAGTGGAACGGTAGTCTAAGAAACACAGTTCAACATCTCAGTACAAACAACTATAAGCCACCAAACACAGCTGTTACACTGTGTGTGTGTGTGTGTGTGTGTGTGTGTTTGTGTGTGTGTGTGTGTGTGTGTGTGTGTGTGAGTGTGTGTGTGTGTGTGTGTGTGTGTGTGTGTGTGTGTGTGTGTGTGTGTGTGTGTGAAGAACATATAAATAAACAAAATTCAAAAGGGATGCTTGTAGTTTTTATAAGTTGTAGGCCGATACCCTTAGAGTTATAATTATTGAAGCATCAAATTGGAAGTACATGTCGGTTCTCTCTCTCTCTCTTTTCTCCCACAAACACACGCTCACTGATGTGGTGCTCAGTGGTGCCAGAGGAGGACAAGAATGTTAACTGACTGTATGTTTTGTGTCTCAGAAGCAGCTCTGTTGTGAGTCTTTCACTCTGCATTGAATAAGCATTTTGACCATCACAACGTGTGGGCCGCTCCCTGACTTTCATTCGATGCCAGCGCTTTTCTGAGATCTGCCAAGACTCTAAGTGAAAACGGGACAAAGAGTTCAAAACACATCTCTGTCTCCTCTTTTATCAATATTACAACCACCTGAGGAAATCCAGCCTGGACGCACTTTCAGTCACAGTTTACAGATTTTCTCTCTGGGCTCTGGGTGGCCGAACAGCTCAATGAGAGCGGGACTCGCTCGGCCACATAAACATTTAGACAAACACGTGTTAAAACTCAGAGTCAGGTCAGTGGAAGTCAAGGATGCTTCTCATTTCAAACAGGGAAAACAGATATGAGGCAATGTGAGATGAAGGGAAATAATGAGGCTTTGTAATTCAGTGTTCAGTTGTGATTCCTAAGATTTCACTTCTGTTCTTTTTAATCCTGTTTACCCTGTTGGAAACACAATGTATCTTAAAGAGCTTTTCAAACAGTCCCATGTGGTCTAAATGAAACATCTGTGCTGTGCTTTGGTCAAAATATAACATGAATCAAGCAGCAGAAGAGGTTTGTGACCCTGTATAAACCAGCTCTCTCAGAACGCTTCGTTTTGGTGTGTGTGTCTCTTTAAATGAAATGAGCCCCGCCCCCTGAGTTTTCCTGGTAGACATCACTCCTCTGTAGCGAGAACGAAAATGACGGACATGCTTAAAAGTTTTGATCTAGTTTTGGGGTTGAGTCCATGGGTGGAGGGTTTTTTTTGTTTTTTTTACCAGAATCCCACTGTGACATCACAAGGTCAGCAAATTTGAAACAGAGCATTTTTCTCTGTGATGTAAGACTTATACAGACCACAAACAAAGGACTGGCTGGGTTTATTTCACATTTTGTGGGTCAGTAGACACTCAGGATACCCAAATATATGAGTTTTCATAATATGTCCCCTTTAAATTTAACAATAAGGTCCTCAAAGATCCAATCAGGTTTATCAGGCTCAGTCACAAACGCATGACAACATTAAAGTAATCGCTTAATTCCAGTAAAGCAACACAAAACTGCAAGCTTTGAATTAAAAGGTCATGATCGATTCACATTCAATTCTTCAGCGTGTTCCTTTACTTTATTAAAGGCTTGACTCTTTTTGGTTCCTGGAGTCCGACAGCGATATCTTCAAGTCTGTGACCCTCTGACGCCGACCTTAGCGGGTAGTTCGACCAATAAAAAGCAACTTAATTTAGATGGAAAATGTATGCTCTAAATACCCAAATGGCCCTTAGTGGATAGGAACAAGGTTTCCCACCCCTGGTTTAAGCCATGATCTCCTTCCATAGAAAGTACATTATTTATACACTGTATTTGCAATTTACTATTTTCCGATCTTGGAAAAAGCAATTGGATATGTTGAACATAATGTATTAAAATTACTTTTTCTATCTTTACTGAACAAATACCTCTGAGTTCATCCTGTGTCTTTACGGTTTCTCCAGCCTGCAACAAATACACACAATCCATCACTTCTGAAAGGTATGTACTGTATATGAACTGCAGGGGCGTTGGTTTGCCGAGAGTTGCGCGCCCCGTGTTAAGAGGCTGCAGTCCTCAAAGCGGGCGACCCAGGATTACTACTTCTTGACTCCCTTCCCTACATGTGATTCCCCACTCTCTCTTTCCCCAGTTTCCTAAACCTAGAATAATCCTGTTTCCAAAAAGGGAACTCTTATTTTGAAGGGTCTTCTTGTGTTACTTACATCCAACAGTCTCTTACATGTTAAGTACTCACAAGTGACCAGGTGAGTTTTTTTTTCCATTACTGGAGTGAGCATGTGCAGCAGAGACCTGAGTCATTAGCGTCTCCTCAAAGCTTCAGTAAACTCTGAGTCAGTCTCTGCTGCCCTCTGCTGGCCGTATAATCAAAAAGCAAACAAACACAAACAGGTGAAAAGGTTTTATTTCACAAACGGAAGCTGCTCAGAGAGATGGAGATCACATCACCGGTTTCATGTTGACTTAAAAACAAAAAGGCTCTAATACTGTTAGAAGATCTGCAGTCAGATGAAAACCAACGGGGCTTCTGGGAAACTGAGTCCAGCCAGATTTGAAGCCTCAGTCATCTCCTCCACACAGGCTCAGCAGAGCGTTCTGGTAGTCTCCTTTAGTGTGCTCCTGGAAGACAAACAAAGACATATTGTCCTGAAGATGTCCTCTTTGAAACTTGATAATAACAATAAACACACAGACTATCACTCACAGTTATGGTCTGGTACAGCGATCTTTTGTGCTGCTTCTTGAACTCTGATCTGATCTTCATCAGGTCGATTTCACAGCGAGAGACGAGGACCCTGGTCACCACCTTGTCCTTCGCTCCTTTACCCTGCAGAGATGAAGGGAAAACAAGATGGAGGTTGACAGACATTAGAGCCAGGTGTTTGCAGTGTAACTTTTAAATTATAAAAAAACAAGGTGGGTAAACCAAGTGGTGGAAAAGTATTCAAAACATTTGCTAAATAAATACTATATTGCACAATTAAAGAACAACACATACACAGGATATGAAAAAAGGAAAGTATAGGTACCACAAACAGTAAGTGTTTGTCACTGTACAAAACTATGAAATGTACCTTCATTGCTTCACTGAGTCTGTTGGCAAAGTACAGCTGCTTGTTTTCAAAGCACTCCACTGTGAAGAGAGAATACACAGGTCCGTTTAAAAAGAAATAAATATTCCACTATTGTTAAAAGGTCACATATTATGCAAAATCCACTTCACCATGTTTTCTAACACTAGTATGCGCCCCTAGTCTGACGGAAAAAAAAACACCAACTATGAGAAAAGTCCATCCTCTCCATATTTTGCCTGCTCCACTTTTCACAAAATGTGTGCTCAAACAGGCCGTTAGGAGATTTCCCCTTTATGACATCACAAAGGGCAGTAGCCCCTCCCCCAGGTGGGTGACACTCCCACAGCTAGGTGTTTGTTCTGACCTCTGAGTCTGCCTTCTCACCGTAAACAATAGGACATGGAGCGAGAAAGACCGAGACACAAGCCCTTCCGGAGAGGGGGCGTGGTCAGACACAGCTCATTTACATATTTAAAGGTACAGACACAGAAACAGCCTGTTCTGAGCAGGGCTGAAATAGAGGGGTTTATAGACATGATCAAATACAGGATCAGAATGGATTTAGAACAAGAAACTTCACACACATGTTTTGGGGAGCTCTGAGACTTATTTAAACTGGTTGAAGAGGAGGAGAATATGTGACCTTTAAATGCTGGACTGAAAACTGAAATCAAAGTGGAATAGTCCTTTAAAATCTCACTTTTTCTTACCCAGCGTGAGGAAGGACTTCTCCAGATCTCCCTTCACCTCCTTCCCGATGCTCTCTTTCATGTCGTAAGGACTGTAGCTCTTATACCTCTGGAACACTGAAAAAACACGCATATAAAAAAGCATGTCATCGGTGTAGAAGGTAGAAAACATCGGCACTGAATCTAAATTTCAGCAGCTCACCTTTCTGCAGGTGGGGGACGCTCCTCTGAGACATGATGGAGATCCAGGTCGCCACGTCAGTTCCCTTTCTCTTCACCCCGGCTTCATACAGAGACTGACGGGATCACATGAGAGAACATTAGATACACTTTTACAGTACATAAAACAACAGTTTTCTTCTTGAAGAAACTGAACATTTTTTTACATTTTTTAAATACAGTGAATAGTTTGACTCACTCTGGCATCCTCATCAATCTTCTCATAGTCAACCACATTTGAGGGCTCATCTCGCTTTGTCTGTAAGTAAAGAAAAACAAATTGATCGATGTTCAAATTAAAATCAACCTGGTGTTGTATACGGCTTTCACACTTGTAGAAAACTCTTGATATTTCCAGGAGGAGCTGTAAGTGTGAACGCAAACAGACTAATTTTTCGCTCGGACTTCACACAGAGTTTCTCCTGCCAGACTCCTAGTATTTTTACTGCAGCAAGTCCAAGTGAGCTGATGTGAGAACGCAGCAGGATATTCTCAGGAGAATTCACCTCGAGCCAATGGGAGTTATGTTTGTATCTGCTGCACGGTGCATAGAGTGAACACATGCGACCACTACGATCTCTGTGCACGTTACCAAACGGCTGCATTTTCTTTTCCTGTCGCCAGTATGCTCTTCTCCGCTCATGGCTCGTGTTCATATTTATATATTTGATGTTGTTTTAGATGATGTAGCCTACTTGCTGTTATGTAACAACAGATGCCAATAAGCTAACCCTGGTGTAGTTACATGTACTGTAGAGACAACTAATGAAATAATAATAATAATCAAACAATGTCTATGTTCTCTGAGAGGAATTTCACCTTTTTATCACATGCAGCTTACACCTTTAGAAAAAGGTCAAAAACTGTCAAGTTGCACAATACAAACTTTTTAAATGTATACTCCAATTACGCACACATGTTGTTGATAAAATAATATTTACAAATACAGTAAAATTACTAAAATATAGTGAAAATGCTGTTGTTCTGGATGTTAGCATTTAGCATTGGGAAAGCTCACATACCTGTACCAGAGCCAGCAGCAGTTTGGCAAAGTCTCCTGATGTGTCTCCTGCCACGTCTTTGTCCAAATCCTTTTTAAACGCTACAGAGGGAAATAAAACAAACAGACATTATGAAACAATCCAAGGTGAATACACCTGTAATACTGTACTAGAGCTAATGTGCTTCAAAAGCTTCTAGCCAGATCATAGTTAGCACAAGGGAGTTAGCTAACATGCTACAGTGCTTGTAACAGCTAGCTTGAGGCTCATTGTCCTCGCCAGCGTCTTTTTTTAAAATTGTTTTCAATAAGGAGAGAGCGTTTGCAGTAGAAAGTGCAAAAAGGAAAAACGTTAGCATGCTAACGGTAGCATTTTATAGTTCTACTCAAGGTATCCTACTTTTTTTTTGATTTGGTGATAGAAACGTGTTTTTTATTCCTGGTAAATGTGATTTTGTAATTCAATATTGACATGTGATATACCAGAAACATTTTATGTAAAAATGTCCAGATGATTCACAATAATGTCTGTCAATCCAGCAGATGAAAAAGGTAAATCAAAGTGTTTTTATGAATAGATTTAATTTACACATAAACTAGGCTATACGGGTTTGGTACTGTAGTTTCCTACAGCTGCCACTAGATGGTGTCATAGAGTGATTTTTGTAGCATTTGTTAAGTGTTTTATGTTTCATTGTTTATAACTGATACATTTTCTTGCTGGTTTATCGATTATAATTTAAAAAAACTAGATTTTCTCACTTACTGTCTTTGTAAACTTTCTTGATATCCACCAGTTCTTCTTTGCTCCTGGAGCAGACGATCTCAATGAGGGTCTCCTCGTCTGTTCCCAGTCCCTGAGACATCAAAAACCAGCAGGTAAGACTCCTTATTTTACACATGAAGACTTAAGGACACCAAGGCAAGCACGTCAATTAGTAAATAAGCCCATCTATTTCAGTGGCTTTAAGTTTAGGCTGTTCTTATCTTAAATATCAATTTAACCAATTTGAGCCTCAAACAATCGTTGCAATGAAACCACGTGAGAAGTTTAGAGGGGAAATGTCTCTTCAGTGAAGGACGGTGATATCAAACCAAAGACAGCTTAAAACAACAAGTACCTCATTTATAAGTATGATATTTTGAGTTAATGTACGTAGTTACTTTCTAAAAGGTGTGACTCTGACCTTCATGGAGGCTTTGAGCTCAGTGGCGTCGTACTGAGCGGTGCTCTTCATCAGACCCAACATCAGAGCCTCCAGAGAGCCGGACAGCGCCCCCTTCAGGGCTGCGTTCAGATCCTGAAACGATACAGTAGCACACAACTTAGTAAGAAAATTCCTTAAAAATGAGTTAAATAGTTGCGTCATCCTCTGAGTGGAGGTCTGTATATGAAAGGTAAATCTGTGTTATGCAGAAGAAACATTTTGAACCTTCTTGGCGATTCGTTCATATTCAAAGGCGATCTCTCTCCGCTGGATGTAGCTGCGTCTGGTCAGGATATCGATGATGGTCTGTTCATCCACACCTGCAGAATTGAATAAAGATTTAATTTTAGATTACATAGGTTCAGCATCAAAAGCTTGAGAGCCTGAAGTGTTCTAAGAAGTGCTGAGAAACATTTTGTTAATGTCTGTCACATTTTAATACATATATATCATTTTATTTGAAAAAAGTGGTATGCTGTTTTTATTTATTCATCTTAATTTTAATCCACTATAGTGGTTTATTGACTTTCATTACTTTTTTTAAATAGGCTATAGAGATTTTAGGGATATAAGGCAATTTACAGTACTCTTCGGAATTACGTAAAAAAGGCATAAATCTGTACTTTTTATTTGTTGTAACTTATTTTAAAGTTATAATTTGGGGCGATTTTGCCTTAAATGGATAGGATAGCTGAAGAGGATCTGGAAATGTAGGGAGGAGAGAGTAGGGGACGACATGCAGCAAAGGACCGAGGCCAGAACCCACAGCCGCTGCGACCAGGACTGCAGCCTCTGTACATGGGGCGAGAGTCAAAACCACTAGGCTAGCCGGCGCCCCATTGTCATTATCAGTGGTGATTCTTCAGTCTGTTGGTGCCCTATAGGCAGATGTGATATTTGGGGTTCACCTCCAACCAGAGAACATCACCATTATGCCTGCCAATGTCCTGATGCTTACTCCTCTACCTTTTTGCTCCTCTGTCTTCTTATTCACTCCCAGAGAGATCATCCCTCTTCATTTCCCTTTGTTGACTTTCATTGACAAACTTTGGTTTTCAAAGCAATAACACATGCCACGCTAAGCAGGACAATGAGAGTGAGTGCAGTCAGACGGGGCAACCTTAAGGCACTGAAGTCAGCCCTCAATGTTCCTTCACTAAACCTAACCAACCCTGGATTTGATTCAATCAAGGCTTTACATAAGAGATAACTAGTCTCAGCTGTTTGTGCGGGAAAGAGTTCATTTTTTAAGTTGTGTACAATCTGATACTCTTAATAAAATCAGCTGCTTCTGTTTAACAAACTGAGCCTTTAAAAAACAAGTAAAAACTTCACTCTGCTCAACAACATCCTGCTTTTACTGCAGCAGCTCAGATACAGGAAGTAATCACAGCAGAGTCAGACCTGTAAGATTCTCCCCCTCCACACACACACACACACACACACACACACACACACACACACACACACACACACACACACACACACACAGCTGAGGGGTCAGAAGCATATTCAGAGAAGCTGCACAAACTTTTGATGGTCTCTGATCTGACCAGAAAAACATGCTGTTATGGTTTGAACAGCTCATTGGTGGATAGAAGCCACTTTGTAATCTGATTTCAGACTGTAACAGGATGGAATCAGAGTCTGAGTCACTGTACACAAAGAAAAGTGAAAACTGCACAGAGCAAGACAAAAACACAATTACCACATAAAGCCTGTGATCCACAGTCTATAAGGCAGGCCTGCACAATATGAGGAAAATATGCAATGTGCGGTAACATTGTCCAGTGTACCAATAATGATGTAAAGTGTGATAAAGAAATATTAAAGAGTGCATATTAGCTTTAACTCACAGTTTTCATGTGTAGCCCAAGTTTGCATCGTGTTTCTTCTGAATCCAAAATAAAAACCAAAGGCAGTTTTTTTCCCCCCACATTTTAATTGTTACCATTTAATCTGCTTCAACTTCATCTGACTGCATCAAAACTATATGAAATCATGAACATAGCGCCCAGGTTTCCATCCAGCGATTAAAAAGTAAATGGTAAATGGACTTGAGCTTGACCCGGTTTAGTTCTTTTCTAGTCTTCGGACTTTGACACCGCAGGTCACACCTACACATTCACACACTGATGGCAAGAGGCTGCTGTGTGAAGAGTCCATCAGAAGTCACTAATCACATTTATACACATTCATACACCGCCGACAAAGCAGCAGGAGCAACTTGGGGTTAGGTGTCTTGCCCAAGGACACATCGGACATGTAGCTGCAGGAGCTGGGTGAACTCAGGGTGGTTATTAAACAGCACACGTTTTTTTTTTAAAGACTATCTCGTCTGCAGTTTTCTCGCCTGTAACCAATCTTTTATCGTTTGAAGAACACTGTTACTTTTTTATCGAGTTGTAACAGAACAGTAGTTTAATGAGTTAGAGTAACAAGTACTTCTTCAAAGCAGTTTTATCTGCATTATTTAATCCCTGATGAGTTTGTTCTTCGATGAATAAACTAGAAGTCAGTCTGTAGAGTAAGTTGCCTGAGTCGTTGCACCCTCTCACCTTTGGTCTTGATGGCCGTCTCGAGCCTTGCAGCATCTTTAGCCGGGTCAAAGTCCCGTACTGGCACCACGGTGGGATATACGGGCTCTGCATCCTGCAGAGGACGGAGACAAACAGACATGTTAAGAGAAGATAGTAATGACACCTGGTCGAGTCTTTGTCTGTTTGTAAGGCCAACATTAGTTACAGGTAAACTGTTCAGGTCGTTAATTTAAGTAAAAAAAAAAACAATACATCAAAGTTAACGTCCTGCATTCAAACTGTTTTTTTTTCTTTTACTGTTAAATTGTTCCATTGTTCTAGGATTTCCCCCCACAGTGTCTGACTGAATCTTTGTAATCATCGAGCCGCCTGCAGTCTCTGACCTGGTGTTCAGTTTATCAGGTGAACTCTGGGTGGAGAACAAACCACACCTTTAATTGCTTTAGCGTCTCAGCACTATGGATCCTATCGAGGCCTCAGGCAGTAAAGATACAGGATCAGATCATAGGTGCAGTTATATCATTTAGAAAGATTAACTTCCATGTATGGAGGCTGTGGTCCTCCAAGCTTGCAGCCCAGTTTCAAATTGGACCTGTGGCTCCTTTCCTGCACGTCATCCCCCACTCTCTCTCTCCCCGCCAGTTTCTTACTCTATCAACTTTTCCTTAAGAAAAAAGTCTTCAAGAAGGATGAAGTAAAGCAGACGCTGGAAGTAGGAGGTCGCAACAAACTTAATGTTGCAACAGTTGATCAATACAATCCTTCTGCAGCACTGGTGTCCTGTTTCCTGTGTCAGCAGGATACTCACCCCTCCATAGGACAGCGTCAGTTGACCCAGAAACTCAGACACTAGCGCCATGTTGAGTCGACCTGCAGAGAGTCAGGGCGAACAGGTCAGACATTTGTGATACGGTATCTGATTCACCAACTGTCTTTTGTCGTTCTCATGGTTTATCAATAATGTCCAAAAGACAGATGATTGGAAACGATGCATTCAGGGCTACGACTCAGGAGGGTTTTTTAACATGGACGTGCTGCTCTCTTTTCTCAGTGATCAATCATCTCATAACACGGAGCACAGTAAAAAAGACATCTCAGACATGGGGTGTTCACATCTTTTCCATCTGACAGCCCAAAAACATTTAAATGACCTGTACCCTTAGGGAGATGGACAATTTTTCTCATTTAAAACTTTACCTAGAAAATGTTTCAACTGTGTTAAAAAGCGCTCTTTGGTTTCCAAATGTTTCAAATATTTGCTGGAATAGTGACTTAAGGGATTAACAATTAAGCCAAATAGTTGTAAGTGTGATTCTTACTTGAGTTAAAGAAAAAAGGAGTTCAAGCATTCTTGATTAAATGAGGCTTTGCCAAAATAATCTTCTTCATGTCATGTTTATGATGACAAGAGCTGCTGCCCTCTTAACCAGGTCACCTTTATGAAAGAGATCTTGATCTCAATTACCATGGGCGGTTCTAGGCAGGGGCCAACAGGGTCTAGAACCGCCACTGTCAATTACCTGGTTAAATAAAAGTCAAATTAAATTACAAAGATTGTCCAGTAATCAGAACGTCAGATGTTCAGCAGCTCTAAGCTTCAAATGTGATGATGGGAAGTGGATTGGTGTTGGGACCACCATGGGCTTATATACATGAGCTAGAAATGGGCTCACCACTTAAACATCAAATGTGAGAATCAATCTGGTCTGAAGGGGGTAGCACTCCGATCAAGGTCCAGTCATCAACCCGTCTGAGCTGAGACATGTGGGTCGTTCATCGAAACAAAATTGGTTTGGCAAAGATGCATCATCTGTGTAAACCGTTGTGAATATGATATGTGCAGTTAGACAATTAAAACTAAGCTTGCTGACAAACATTTAGGCAGAAGAAGAAGATCATGGTTTGGGTTTGAACAGCCAGCAATCAGCAGGGCAACCAGAGTGAGTGCTGTCAGACGGAGCCCCCTTAGGGAGGTTTCATACCGTCATTGCAAAACTTGCACATTTTCAGCCACCGGGCTGGGCTGGGGCCCTTGCCTGCTGACAAGCGGTGCCTCTGTTAATAATGTATCTAATACATGTGCATAAGAAGATAACATACACGACTTGTGAACATACAAAGTAACAGCTACTTTTTCCTAAACTAAAAACACTCTTTGGTTTTCATTTCAGATTTGCTGAAATAAGCAAGTGATCAATAGTCTGTTAATGTTTGAATCTGCAGAACCCAGCAGGTAATAAACTCCTCAGAGCAAGAGTACAGATAGGTGTGTTTGTTTTATTGACCGAGGCATCCCTGAGGGTGTGTCTGCAGGAGAAACCGGGGCTGCAGATAAGGGACATTGATAGCAGAGCAAACAGTGTAGAGCATGTTATGTAACACACACACACACACACACACACACACACACACACACACACACACACACAAACACACTTTACTCAAAGAAATCAAACTCTACAGTGAATTAAACACAATTGAGAAGAACCGGAAATCTCTTAGACCATCCCACACAACATTAACAGGAAGCGTGTCAGGGTCAGTGTTTCATCACCTAGCAACGCCTGCCACAAACAATCCCTGCACAGTTTAATCATTGTTTCTATAAGAGGTTGTGTACAGTACAGTACAGTACAGTACAATATGTAATGAATGGAAAATGTATGTAAAAAAAAAGGTTCATTCAACTTTTTATTTCCCTCATGTCCTCATTCTTTCTGCCCAGCATTTTGGAGAAACCAACGAGATCAGACACTTATTTCAAAGTAGACAGGAAGCCTAAGCTGAAGTTCTTCTGTTGACACACATGTGCAATGCGACCTGAAATTTGCAGTTTTCTCTGAACTGTGTGATTAAAGCAGCTAGCAGAATACTTTAATGAATCCTCTTCCTGCAGCTTCATTTAGACATTTCCAGAAAAAACAGTCCTCAGAAGTTGTAACAAATGTCTTTTCTAATCTCATCCAACGCTAGAATCAGGCGACGAAGAAACAAAGATAAACTTCAGGCTGCTCCCCGTAAACTCTCTGCTCCTGTTCCCAGATAACGGTGCTCCATCACCTCTCTGTGATCCTCCCTTCAGTAAATGACACGATCATGATACTCTGGTAATTACAGGCGGGCAGAGAGCAGAGTGGGTGTTCTGGGGAAAACTTTACCCAGGCGCACCCTCCCACCAACAGCCTGTTATCACATCTAAAGATTATAACCTTTAATGCATTCAAGAAAGGCTCTCTGAGACTTCTTTACAGATGTTTCAAAGTGCCAAACAGCCAAATAGTTTCTGTGTTGGCAAGCCGACCTCTCATTCCTGCATGCTTTGAGTAGAGGGTAGCTGAAAGTCTCCGTGCAAACTAAGAGTAAGAGGTGTGTTTTTCATGTTTCCTTACCGTCAGAGAGGCAGCAGCAGAGAGGCAGCGAGCAGAAGCAGCAGCTCCGTTATGATCCAGAACGGGGCAGGGTGTGGTTTTAAATACCAGCTGACTCACACACACACACACACTCCCACACACACACACACACACACACACACACACACACTCACACGCTCTCTCTCTCTCCATGACTCAGTGGACAGGACTTTTACACATTAAACTGAACATAGGGGCATAAATTCCTCACTTAGGTTCTGATCACCTCGCCTGCTTTCTGTCTTATTTGTAAGCTCAGAGACAATGCTGGTTTCTGATTGGTTGTCAGGTTTCCATTAAACTAGTATGCAGGGACTTCATAAACAAGCGGTACGGGTGAACTCTTTGCATTGATATCAACCATCATAATACTTCAATCTTCATGTAATGATAATTAAGATTACAGTAGGTGTTCTGATTATTGTCTCCTTGTGGATGCCTTGCAGAAAAACAGTATGTGCTACATCACATAAGGAAGTGGGATGACATATATAAAACATTTTTCTTAACGAATAATGATGGATTGGATGAGGCCGCAATGCATAAAAGACAATTCCTTGATGTGTCCTTCAGCACATAAAGTAGCAGGATGTGTTGACCCAGACATCTAGGCTACCCCCCACCTCTGTCAGTGAGGTCACTTACTGCAGAGAGACACACCTTACATGTGTTTGTAAGGTGTGGTGGGGCTTGTTCACCTTACATTCCTGTCACTTAACGACCTTTATCATATCGATAAAATCCTGTCTCCAACACCCTACCACACCCACTTTATCACTCACTATGTAGATAAACATTAGCAGAGCTGGTTGACCTGTAATCTAAACACCACTCTGGTCCAACTTCCCCTCCCACTGATTTAACTGTATCTGTTGTTAACAGCAGATTTTTTACTTTAAACCATTTTTGTATCTAAAGAAAGAGTAACTGTAAGACAAAATCAAGCCTGAGACAGTGAATGCTAGCTGGAAGGAAAGTGAAACTCTTGATGAACTTTGGTGCAAATCAGAACAAAAACAGGAAGGTGTTAAAGACACCTTTGGCAGCGTTTCAGAGATACACGGGAGGCTTCCCTGTTAAAGCTGCAAGTGTAGAGCTTTTAAAGAGACATGCTGTTGGGATTTTCTGTTACGGGGAAACTCATTTGAGCCAGTCAAAAAATAATACAATTCACTTAACGGATGGTTTTATCCAAAGCGCCGTACATCAGGGGGCAAATACAAAACAAGCAAGGATCTAGGAAGAAGTGCAAACAAACAGCCTTAAGTCTGATCGGACACAAAGGTGCTGACAGGAAGTGCCCAGAGGCAAAGCACATCATCGACAGCTGTTCTTAAGAATTCTAATCAGCATCAAAACCATCCTAAATATGGTCATCATCATTATAAAAAAAAATCGTGTGGGTAGGTGTTCATGAAAGAGCTGGGTCTTGAGTTTTTTCTTAAAGGTGCAAAGGGAGTCTGTGGATCAAATTGAGTTTGGTAGTTTGTTCCACCACCAGGGGGCCACACAGTAGAGGAGACTTAGGGCGCATTCACACTAGGCAATTTGTACCATGCCTAAGGAAGATGAACAGCAAGGTAATGGTCTTAGGCCAACAGAATGGCATCATCTGCAAACAAGCGCATACAACATCTCGATGTTAGGAAATTAGATACAATTTCCCCAAATCCGCTCTGTAGTCATGATTCCTGAGTCGAGTAGAGGTTGCTGCATACACATATACGATATGGAACATTTAATAATACACATGTAACTGATGTCTCAGTGTTAAAAACATTCATTCCAGCTGGGTCCAGCTGCCCCATCTGCAGTTCTTCCTCCACTCCCAGAACAACTCTTTGTGGACAAAGTCATGAGCTTTGCCAAAGACTACAAAGCATGTAGTCTGGATAGTCAAACTCCCTTGACCCGTCTCCTACCCTTGCAAAACTAAAATGCTCTTGTCTGGATTTCTGCTTTTTGAGATGGCCTTTATAGTTGCAATGGTTTGAGCATTTTACAGAATGTTTTTCGACCATAAAAGACACAGATAAAGATGAACAAGAGCTGACAGTCAGCTGATCAAAATCCTGGCTTCACTGTCAGAATCACGTTCAGTGTTCAGTATGTTGTCTGTGTGTTCGACCTCCATCAGCTGGAGTCTGGTGTGCAACATATAACGCTCCACTTACTGAGGAAACTCCTGTTGTGTTAATGCAAAGTGGAAATCTATTGTTTTCTTAACTGGATGGGTTTGTTTTAACCTCCAGCAGCAAGAAAGACACGGCGCAGAACTCTACCTGCTTTAGAGGAGAGGAGAAAAGTGGAGAGGTTTCTGTCTGAAGAAGTTCATCAAGTGGAGTAATCCAGAGGAATGTGATCTAGAGTTCATGCTACCCCCACAGGGAAATACTAAACTCACACTCAGACTGTGTTGCAATTTGTACCCAATCAGAAGCTGCATGTTTTAACACAGAAACGTAAAGTATGCAATGAAGAGGAAAATAAAAAAACCAGGACAGTTTCAAGTGAAGAGGCTTTCTGAAGAAGTTCATTTGAGACTGGAAGTGAAGGAGGGACATAGGACAGGGAGGCCGTTTGATTGGATGAGATAATAAGCCAAGGAAAGCTGTGGACACTAAAAAATAATACCCACAATGCTAAGCAAAGTAGTAACCATAAAAAAAGAGGAAGGATGGAACATGTAGAAGTTCATATTTTCTTGCCTGAGGCTCCACTCAGACAGCCTTTACGGGTCAAGTTCAGGTCTGAAGTTAATGCAGTTATTGTTGGCATGGTTACCATGGAGACACAGACAGAGTCACAGTGTGTGTGAGTCATGTCTGTGTGAGCGTGTTTCTTCGTTGTAGAGAGATGATTTGGAAACAGATGTGGAGAATATTTTCTGCTCTGTGAAAAGAAAAAAAGGTTCAAATAAAAACATCTGTGTGTTTAATGTGATGTTTTTTTGAACACCACTGAATCAGTTTGGATGTTTCTGCGTGTTTTACTGAACACTCTTTTCTGAAATCCTCTCTCTGTGGTCTGTTTTTTCACTTTCCATCCTGCTGTTTTTGTACTTTCAATCTCTTCCACGGTTCTGTTATTCTCTCCTAAAAGTCTCTCTTTGTCTCTCTTTAACTTCACTTTTTTTATTTTAAAGGACTGGATGGGTTCATTTCACATTTTGTGGGTCGCTAGACACTCAGGTTATCCCAAATATATGTTATTTTTTTCATGCTCAGGGGAAACTTACATTTAAATAAAGTAATATGATATATGGTCAGTTACAAAGAAAACAGTTTGAACAAGTTAAAATAGTGGAATATGATGGTTAATCATATCCTGGAAACAGAAGGTATAAGGGTGATATACAGTCATACAGCAGTTAATATCTGCACAATTCATATAAAGTGATGATCAAGTTTATACATACAAAAAAGTTGTAACTTATAGTGTAACAAAGCCAGAGGAGCATTCAGAGACACACCACTGGAGAGAACATGACGTCCTCATGAAGTTACTAAGAGAGAGGATACATAACTTCACTTTATTCCTTACATTTCACATTTTAATTTCAGTTCTGTCATTTCATTTTCAAGAAATTCATAATTTCTTGTCTCGCTATACTTCTATTTTTTTTCCTGAATTTCAATTTAACCATTTTTTGACTCTTTTCATGGATGATTAAAATGCCAAAATACACACACCTTTCACATACAACAAGTCAAATGGAGTCTTGGCACATAAGAAAACTATACTCCATCTTAAGATTCATTTTGTAGGTTAGTGACAGTTCTAACTGGAGCCACAGACAAACAGGAAACGAGGATGGAATCAGATCAATCCACTTTGTTTTAACGTAAATAAAGATTTATTGATGCTCTGATTATTGCCATGGTTCTAAAGAAAGAAACAATAGATTACAATATCCGTCCAAACAAATCACATTTACAATCTTTAAATCAAGTGTTATGCACCTTTAAGGTTACAGTTCTGTAATTATTTAAAGAATAATTAGCATGTCAGAAAATAACAGTAATTTGTGTTGTCTTCCGCTCTGCAGGTGAAGCTACTGATCACTTGACCAGGTACACCTGGTATCAGTGCTAAAGCCCAGTGCTTCAGGAAGAGAGAGAGAGGCCTTTTGGAGTTGGGACTGCTGTTCTGCTCAGTGTCTGTTGTGTTTTCTTACATTAGTTTCTCAGTTAATCTTTGTTATCATTTAGTTAGTGTGATGATTATAAAGGGCCACTGTATGGAGGGGCGTAACAGTCCATCATGGGAATGTTTGGAAACAAAGGGAGGAAGGCTTTCTCCTGACCTCTATTTATAAGGATGGATGTGCTACCAAGTACACCTAACCACTGTATGGTGTCTCCTAGTGGTGTGGAGGGGAATTAACTTGCAGTAAAATATGCACTATTTATCGATGTAACATTGTAAAACATGCAGTCTGTTAACTTCTTCATCTACCTGTGGAGCGAATCTTTCCAGTTGTTTGTGTTGAATGAGTATTTATACTTGTGATGCAGATCCTTTAAATGATATTAATACTCACTCTGAACTAAGAAGTATTGGTACCTCTTCTATGATGAGCATTAAGAAAAAGCTGTAACCTTTAAAAGTCTCAAACAAATAACCCCTGACTCACTTAGGGTTTTTGTTTGACATTTTGTTTGGCAGTTGCTTTCATTTTGCAGTTCTTATCTTGTCCACAGGAGGGCAGTCTGAGCTGGTTCCCCTCACACATGCTGCTGACTGTGACTCTCAGGTCTTAGTTAAGTCCCTTCATGATGACCAGGACAGTTTTATCAAACTAGCCTGAATCAAACATTTCATTAAGTGAATGCAGGATTCAAATGTTTCTAAATCCTTGGAGGAAAATAGTTAAAGCTTCCAAGTTGTTGTTTCTTCTTTTTTAAAGATACCTTTTGAACATATTTTGGTGCCTGACCATTCGGGGTTATGGAGATAAGACAACAGATTTCAATTTTAGATTTTAGAGGGAGCTACGGTAAAGAAGCTAAATCTAGAGAAAAAAAAATCTATTTACCAAGTTCTTATCCAAACACGTGAAGAGGCAGGTCTGATCACTTTGTCAGAACTAGAAGGCTGTCGATAGAGTGAAGGGGGAGGTTTGTATCTGATAAATGGCATCAAAACATTTCTAACATCTGCAAGTCGATGTGATTCTCGGTCATTTTTGATATCGTTTCGGACTTCTTCCAAAGTGTGTGAACAGAAAAAAAAGCTTATGCAACACAATCTAAATAGCAACGTAACACCTTTCTATATTTCCCCTCTGGCAGTGCGGAGTGTGCCAGACCAAAATCTGAAGTATTGCCGGATCTGTGATCTGGCACAGGTACCTGGAGCACCTGAGCTCAAATCCTCTGTTTTGCTGACGCTGGACTTAACCTCATTATCAGCTCATCCTCCTCAGGGCCAAATTAACAGTTTAAGCTGAGGCCACTGCAATATGTTCCCTGCTGAGCTGCTATCAAACAAACATTGAAAACAAAACACCATGAGGTGTGGATACCTGTTCCCAGAATACAGCCGCATTTATAGAGGAAGAACTGACAGGCTCTGATGTTATTTAAAGGGGACATATTATGAAAAATCCACTTCCACAAAGAAGTTCTTTGACTTGCACAGTTGCCTTCTTAAATTTAGACGTGGAGCTCCATCTGTCATTCGTCACACCTTCAGGACAAGCTGCAAACCAATTTTAACATTTAACAACATGCGGATCAGCAGCAGCTGCTCAGTTCATCTGTTGATCCGGGAGCAGCCGGAGCACTAACAAAGAGCTCTGCACTCACAGGGACAGATTCAGAGCACCTCAAACTAATTTTAAAAATCATTAAAAAAAATTAATTCATACAATTCTGGGTGACTTTATATAGAAGCCCATTTCAAACACATGAAGCTATTACAACTGCTTTATATAGGCAAACATATTGGACTTTGTTTTAGAACCAATTGAAAATAAACATCAAAGAAACATAACTTTTAAAAAAAAAAAAAGTTTTTCTACAATACAAGTTGTCAAATTTCATCACATATTTTGTTCATCCTGGCAAATTTTTATATATTTTTTTAAACATACAAGAAATACATACATCATGAAAGAACAGAAAAGAAAAAGAAAAAAACTGAGGGAAGGTACGAAGAGAAAAAGATCATTAAATAATTATAATAATGATAATAATAATAAGAAGAAACATAACTAAAGAAATAATACAATTATTTGTTTAAAGGGTGACATGTGGGGCACCGGTGGACTAGTGGTGGGTTGGGTGCCCCATGTACAGAGGCTGTGTAGTCCTGGAAGCCAATCTGTGGCTCCTTTCCTGCATGTCATCTAAATCTTAAATCATGATCTAAAAAAGACTGTTGATTAGGACGAGGTGTTAATTTCCCTTACATGCACACTTGAGACACTCTGTGGGATACTCTAGTGAGAGATGGCATCCTGTGGGTTCTCAAGTGTTTCACTGATAGGCCCACGACACCTCCGGAGGGTTCAGCAGTGAATCCTGGCCTTCTTGAGCTCACTCCCTGGTTGCTGTCTGCTCACCTGAAGGCCCAGGTGGAGTCATTTATCCTCAGCCACAGCCACTGACTCCCCTTTTCAGAAGCTCTGCAGAGGTCTTTGACTGCCTGCTCGTCTCCCGCAGTAGCCTGGATGTTGATGTGGCTGTAAACCATCTGCATCCTACTTGGACTAGTCGGACCTCTATTCTTTCCAGCCTCAGCTGCCAGGTCAGCATACCTCATTTCTTCCACTCGTACACTTCTTCTACTGCGTACTCACAGAGAACTGTAGGATCAGTTATTTTTCTACAGATTGATCTCAAAATGAATAAACCTATAGGCCAAACTTTAAGATTTTTTTTGGTTTGTTACTGACCGTTCTTTTGATAAATACAGGAAGCTTTTGGTCATACATTCTTGTTAGCATTTTAGGCATCTTTAAGCTAATGTGTCTGTTATTATACTTTGTTGTTTTTCTTCAATATCTCATCTTGTATTACCTTCCAAGCTTGATCCAAAGGTGTTGTATTACCTTGTTTTTGCATACCCTGTCTAAGGATTACCTGCTTATAACACACCCCACTACCACTTAGCGCTAAGCTCGTCTAAACTTGTCCGAGGAACATCATCTTCCTCTTAACTGAAGCTAAAGGGGATTAAAGTGAAGTTCATTGTCTCATCTTTCTCAGGAGAAAAGTGGTATTGTTGAGCTTTGGACCCTTCTGCTGTTTGGTTGTGATGGGGTTCCCTTCATGTTTCAGCCTTTGTGGATTCTAATCTGAGCCCCCTGTCCCACCTCGGTCTGTCCCGCTCTGCCCTTTATTTCGTCACTAATCCTGTTAGTGGACCTCCTGCATAATCCTCCCACAGTGATTCGCTCCCTCCTGGTGTTGACAGCACTTTCAAGGCCGCTCGTTGAAATGCTGACAGACCCTGACTGAACAACTCAGGTAGGACACAAGACCCCAAACAGACAGACCACTCCCACTCCCACTCCCACTTACACCTCTACACGACATCATCAAATACACACCTTTATGGACAGAACAGTGCTGCTTTGGAATTACTGCAGAGAAGAGTCGTTGTTGTGTTTGGTAATTTCATTTGGTTTATTTGAAATGTGCATGGCTGGTCTTTGAATTGCTTTGCTTAAAAAAATAGAAATGAAAGCATGCATAGTAACTTGTCATGTAATTTGATTCTCATGTTGTTTAGCTACATTTTTCTAGTTTAAAAGAAGGGCCGACAAGAGAATAACGTTCAATACTTTTTCGGGATTTTAAAACGATAATCTCTGTTATGTTGATGATCGATAGTATTTCATAAGAGAGGTAAGTAGGAACATAAAAGCTTTCAAAACTGCAGGCAAACTTCGGTTTCCCCAAGCTGCCAATTTTTGTATGGAACTTAGACAGACAGTGTCTTGAGAGTTTGCCTGCAATTTTTGATAACTGAAAACAGGAACTTACCCAATACTTGGTGTCTAGGACTTACATTTTTGTTATTTCTGTTGCCGAGGTAACCAAACAGGTATTGATAATGTTTGGCATTTACCAGTATCATATAGAGGTTAAATTTCTAGTATATTTTGTGGCTGTGGCTCAGTTGACAGTGTCGTCGTCTCTCAACCCAGAAGGTTGGGGGTTGATCCAGGTCCTGCAGCAACATGTTCGATGTGTCCTTGGGCAAAACACTCCCGCTGCTTCATCGTGTATGAATAGCGTATGAATGGGATAAGTTACTTCTGATGGTCTCTTTAGATAGCAACACCTGCCATCAGTGTGTGAATGTGTAGGTGTGACATGCGGTGTAAAAGCGCTTTGAGTAGTCAGAACACTAGGACATTGCTATACAAGCTAAAGTCCATTTACCATTTACCATATTGAAAACGCCACAAGAGAATGTGGCAACTTCCATTAAACCTATGACAGATAACAGTGAAGTCTTTCAATATTATCCTGTGACTCAGCGTCTTAATGGAGTATTTGCCAACCCTGTATTGACAATCATCACATTTCATTCTGTAGTTCTCTTAATGGTCCAACTGAAGATCTACAAACCAAGTCTCCAAAACATTCTGAATACCTCAAGTATCAGGGACGTTTGCTCACATTGTAAAGGAAATTTACGTCATCAGTGACAAAGGTTTCAATTTCAGCAAACAGGTTTGTTTGATTAGTACTCGTACTTGACTTCCGGTTGGCTCTTTCCCGCTACAATGAGACGATGTTGGGAATTTGTCCTGATAAACATCTTATTTCAAGATATAACACGAGAAAAGGGCCCTGTGAGTCATTTTGTATTGGAACACATGATAGCGTCATTCAATCAGCCTGACCCAATATCTCTGCCCAATGGCTTTTCCGTTAGCTTGCCAAGGGTCTGTCTGGCTAACTTGCTAACGAATTAGCTAACTCTCCTTCGGACTAGTCTTCTGATGAAATTGTTACCTGCCTACATGAGTCTGTGTCTGTCTTCTGAATTTGCTAGCTAGTAAATACCAATAACTGGCTGATTGTTATTGACTTAAAGTAACATTATTTCAGACTTTTGGTGTAAGATGCCGAAGACACCTTCTGCACCCGTTAAAGCTGCGAAACATGAGGCAACAACGACACTGTTAACGACGCAGCCTAACGTTACGCCGCAATCTGTCATGAATAAAATCAACAGGGATGTAGACTCCGTGTCTTGCTCAGTCACTCTCTTGTTTTCTCTTCATAACGTCATCCGTAATTCTCCGTCCTCTTCGTTCTCACAGCCATTGTATCAAACAGTACCAAGACGGGCTAACTGGCTAGTGCAGTGAAGACGTACACACTTCATGCGAGAGATCCTCAGCGCGGGGCGATCTGTTGCCACGGAGAGACGCTATTCTTCCTGTGGAAAGTTGTTGTACTATTAGATCAACTTTGAAAACTACTGTCATACAAACATGGACGCCCTGTGCACAGCACTGTTAGTCCCTTTTGACTGCAAATTAAAAGATTCACCGCACACAAGATGGCTGAATTAGGTCTTCTTTTTATTTAATTACATACTCAAACAAACAACTGGTTTCGTCTCATGGCAAGCCAATTAACTAACAAGAAGTATTTCAGCCATATTGTGTGCGGTGATCTTCTCATTTGAGTCAACTTTGTTTATGTGTATGGATATACATATTGTTGTTTTAACTGGTTAGCTCTCTGTCCAAATAATCAACTTGTTTACTGGTCAAATAGCCAGTAAAAAAGGTGGATGTCCTGATGACAAGTGTGGAAAGGCAGTCTAAACTGAAAGTCTGAGGCACTCTGATGTCGTATAAAAATCCTTTATGAAACAGGGATGTGTCTGAGTCATCATCAGGGCATGTCCCAGGGCAGGGCATGTCCCTGTCCCTTGTTCTTGGAGAGCACCTGTATTCCTCTACATTTGTTTGAACCAGTGCAGCACTCACTTCTACCTTTTTTCTTTGTCTAACCCTAACCAATGTATTCATTATCCAAATGTTTACCTGGGTAAACGACATTGGGAATTGGCTGACTTAGACGTCTTATTACCTGATTTGCAGAGATTGTATAACTACTGAACTGGTTACATAATTGGTTGATTGGCTAAACTTGCACTTTTCATGACTGGCAAATTATTGGCTTGGCTGATAACCTCGTAGGCTGTATAATTACAACCACACTGGTTAGTTGTTTACCCTTGATTATTGGTACACTAACTGGAGAGTGTTAACATGGCGGGAGGGCTTACTGGAAAGTGCAAGTGAGCAACCAGTCCAATAAATGGATGTCCAAAAGCAGAGCGACACATCGCTGTTCTCCTCTGCCAGACTGCCTGTGGTGGATTAGGGTCATGACTAGTCAGCTATAATTGAGGTTGACACTCAGCTACACCTGATCTAAAGACCATTAAGCACAGTACACAGAAACAGGCTAACTAACTTTTCTTTTTCTGAAGAATAAGCAATCTTTTTTTATTTTTGGGATGTCAACATTGTAATCATTACTAGATCCCTTTATAAGGTCTTGTTTATCACAGAAGGTTGCACTGTAACAAAGCCTACATCCTTAAAGGTCCTTCTTTGCAATGCCAAAAGCAAAGGCAATAAAGTTCTTCATAATTAAACAATTAGACTAGATAATTGGACGATTAAATGTAACTTTTTCCCAGCAGTAACAACCACTGTTTCTGTGTTTTTTGCTCATCCAGGATGTTTAGCTGGGTGGTCAAAATTGGTCCCCAGCTGCCTGAACCACCGCCCAGAAAAATTGAAGTGCAGAAGGAGGAGAAAGCATCCGCCACTACCCCCGGACCTGTAAGCCACGCCTCCCTATTAATGCATGTATTAATTGGCAGACTGTTTAACAATGTTTTTTCCCCCACTACTATTAAGGGACTCAAAATTAAAATGTGCTCCTTCTGACCTTAAATACAAATTAATTCAGCAAGATTCACAATGTTGATTTTTGTTGTCTGTGTTTTATCGGATAGTGCGACCCGTCTGTGAAGTCCAAAGAGCATTATTTGATATGAGCTGTCCGTCTATCGAAATGCTTCCTCTAAAATCTTAAATGAAGCTTTTATTATAGAGAAGAAAAACGTGCTTCCCATTTCCTCAAAGTGCAAATGCAGGGTGTAGTTGAGTGTGAAAGTGATTGTGTACTGGGAGCATTAAAGGAGACTGTTCCATTGAGATACGCCTCCCCAGAAATCTTAAATAATAGAGTACCATGTCATGTTAGCATTATTTGTAGGGGGAAAAAAGATAGCCTCTTTTATGGTTTTGCGCCATGGCAGCACATTTCGACGGAGCACCGGCTTTCACTGTATGTAAATATTAAGTGTCAGAATTTCTTATTGCCATTCAGCAGAGTTTTTACTGACTTTGAAAACCTTATATTTGAGTATAAACCTGTATGTAATGTAAATAAATGTACATTTTAGTCTTTTACTCTTGTACTTACATTAACCTTAATTTTTGTTTGTTTTTGACAGAAGAAAGTTACTTTTAAAGATGATTGCAACGCTGAAGGTAAGTTCCCTCTCAATGAACATTAATTTGTTTGATTTTATTCTTGTTGATAGTAGCCTACACTAAGACTTCTTCTTTTCTTTTAAAGCTACAAAAGCTGACAAATCTAAGCAAGAAACACAGCCAGAAGAGGGAAACAGGTGAGTTATTCCGTCATTTATATAACATCACTCTAGTTATCACAAAAAAATAATAGATTTTATTGGCTGCTTGGTGATGTAATGACACAAAGCCTGACTCGCAACATGCTAGAAAGAACATGCTACTGTAAGCTAATCTGCAAAATCATACGCCTATGCTAGCTGTCTGAGAGCTAATTCATCAATAGCTTTTAGAAATGCTAACTTAGCTTTTAAAGGCTTTATCAGTTCTACTTAACATAAAAAATGTTAATTAAACTGCCTTTCCCTCAAAATAACAGCAATGCTTCACGTCATACATTAACCAATTTTATTAGCAACTATACTGTTTGCTAGCTATGCCTTAAAGTATGTTGGCCTGTTAGATAAAACTAATTTTAGCAGCTATTCCAGCACTACTGAATGTGTTGAACCTAAAAAAAAACATCTGGTAACAATGTGACACAGTAAACTAAAATGTTTGATTCATATTCAGGATTTTGAGGTACCCATCTTAGCAAGAACATCTATGTTTATGTTTACAGTCCAGCTCCTGGTTCTCCGTCGGGTGTGTTTGGGTGGATAAGCAGCGCTCTACCTCAACCTGCAGTTTCACCAAAGCTGAGTCGAACCAACTCCACCACCTCCAAGGTTAGGATCAGATTTTACAATGGCATATCCTCATAAGTTCAGTTATATGCCGATGACCTTTTAATATTTCCATCATCTTCTGCTCCTCCATGTCTCCTTCCTCCTTCACGCCTCTTTACACAGGACGAAAACACAACAACCGGGTAAACAGTGCGCATGTGTGTGAGTGATGTGGGAATTTGTTCAACCAGAAAATGTAAAAGAAAATACGTTTAAATCCTAATGGATTGTGCAGCTTACCAGTAGGGGGAGCTGTGTAATTCAGTCTAGCATTGATAAGATGTAAGTCCACATCACATCTCAAGTCTTTGACTAAAGAGTCTGACTCGTGTCTCAACATCAAAGTGATTTTCCATGTCACAGATTGCTGACAGACAACATAAGTATGATGAAAAAACAAGTTCCTGGTTGAACTCTCACTATGAACCACTTGTTTGTACTAAGTCAATGTGTCAAAGTGAAAGTAGTGTTTTGATGTTTCCTCTCTGTTCTTTCTTCTCTGTGGGCAACAGTAATCCTGAAGACAAGTGAGTATCAATGAATAACTGCATGCCAAATAGTGAGCTGCTTTTTGAACCAATCAGCTTGCAGGATGCCAAATAATGTTTTTAGAAACCGATGAACAACCAGGATGCCCATTAGAAGCTAACCCTAACCCAAAAATAAAATGCCAAACAGTGACCCGCTCTAAGAACTAATCAATAGCAGTTATAAGTCAGCTGTTCTATGAGCCAATCAAAACACCAAATAGTTATCTGCCATATGAACTAATCATTAAGCGGGATGCCAAATCTTGAGTACCTAGGATTGGAAACTTAAAGATAATCAATGAGCCAATCCACTCGTTGACTGCCCAAGAGTGAGTGGTAATATGAACGAATAAGAACACAGGATGCCAAATAGTGAGCTGTTATTTAAACCAATCAATACACAGGATACCAAATCTGTTTGAGTCTCTCAACAATCTGAATGCCAAATAGAAACTTGCTTTATATCTACACAATCTGTGTTTTCGTTTCTGTCCACAGAAAAGGGATGATAGCTTGGATCACTCAGGGTTTGGAGAAAGTTGTTCCTCAGCCCGAGCTGAAGAGCAAAGAGCCGCCGCCGCCGCCACCGCCGCCGCCGCCACCAGCCGAGCCGCCAACAGCCAAGCGGCCCACAGCCGAGCCGCCCAACGAGGTAAACTCTCAAACTTCAAATGTCTGGTGTTACCCTGAAGAGTCTGGAGTAATTCCGAAAGGCCACAGAAAACCCTGTAATAAAAAATAAATCTGGATTTTAGGGTTACGTACTGCAACTGCTGCACAACAATTTCCTTCAGGATTAATACAATTATCTTTATTGAAGATTTATTTTTGGGCTGTTTATGCCTTTATTTGAGGGACTGGACAGTGGAGTTGGAAATCAGGGAGAGTGAGAGAGTGGGGAATGGCATGCAGGAAAGGAACCACAGGTCGGATTTGAACCTGAGCTGCCTGATTTTAGCACAACAACCTCTGTTCATGGGGCGTACGAACTTATCCCTCGGCCACCGCTGCCCCAGAAAACCTTCATTTGATGTTCACCCTCAGAGAAACAGTCTGGTCAGCTGGTCATGTGAACTCCTCTGTTTGTCTCTCCTCAGGTGTGTCAGAAAGCAGCTGCACCAGGTGAGAACAGTTTAAATACCTCCACAGATACAGCAGAGATTCAGACTGGAAATGTAACTGATAATTTGGATATTTTAGTTGCAGTGCCTAAGACGACTGTGAAGGACACAGGCAGAGAGGAAAAGACTGAAAATAAGCCTCACCCACCCAGGTATGTGTGTGTGTCTGTGTGCGTGCGTCTGATATGTCACGATCAATAAAAGATATACAAATATATAAAAAGGATTGATGGAAATGGAGAGAGGGCCTTGTTGCATGTAGAGGTTTTAAGTTACAGAGTTGACTTGTGTTCTAATGTGTGATATTTATATGTATGTATGTGTGTTTGTGTGACTCACAGGATGATCGACTGGATAAAGCAGGGTATAGAGAAGGTTGTTCCTCAGCCAGAGTTTCATGTCCGTTCAATCACAGACGCCAAAGAGAAGCCGGAGCCTTCTGCTTCCACTAAAGGTAACTTCAGCCTCAAATCCTCACTGCAGATGTATTTCATAACTCGTGGTTATGATTTTATAAGCGGGTTATGTTTTGGGTGTTGAAGTATGAGTATTGCTAACCTGAGTGTTTTCTGCTTGAAACAGCAAAGGCACCAGAACCTCCACCAGCTCCAAAACCAGCCACTGACACTGAGAAGTGAGTCTGAATCAACACAACACAATATACAAATGTTTGAGTAGCACAGCAAGGGTTTAAAGGATTCTCTTTGGTGCTAAGGGGGGGGGACAGGTACTAATATATATACTGTACATTATCCTCCATCTTTAACTGAAGGAACATTTTCAATACAGGTTTTAGTTATTGTAAAATTATGTTTACAGTTTGTATTAGTGGTGTGCAAAAGTTACCAAATAACTAAATGTTTACACATGCCAAAAAAACGTTTAAACGGCTGCCAGCTTCTAGTGTTTCCCCACACATGGACGATACCTGGGCGGGCCGCCCCAGTATTTTTCCGAGGTCCGCTGTCCGTACACCCCTCTTGTAAAAGCATCGCTGTTGCTCTGTGCTTTGTGCAGTGACATGTGCACGTTACCACATGTTTAAAAAAAACAAAAACGAATTATTGTTTAAACGGTTTGCGATTTTACCAAACATTTTGTGTTTAAACGTTTAGAAGTCACACCTCTCGTTTGTATTTCAGGTATTTTAGTCCTAAACAGGATCTACAGTAGATGCCTCCTCAACCACTAAGTTAAGATGTTGATGAGTTAACGACTAGACAGCAAACATTTCTTTTGTCCTCGCAGGTCTTCAAAGGAAGCAGAGCAGCAGCCAAAGTAAGAACAAACTGGGTTTTTTTTAAACATCACAGGTCCAGAGGAAAGTGAAACGGATTATATGATTAGTCAATGCAATGCAAGCCACAAACTGCCTCAAATCCCAAACACTAGTTTATTTAATCCTAGCTGCCAAAAATCACATCCGTTTATTAGATATTGAATAGTTACAGCATCAAATCATATGTTATAAACTTTTGTCTTGGCTCTATACATACATACATCCCATAAACTATCTAATATGTGAAGAATGCAAGAGAGTATATGTTAGTTTATGACACATTTTGTGGAGAAACATAGTATTTATCTGGACTTAAACTTTGTGCTTCATTGACAGAATGATGGGCTGGATCGTTGACGGGATTGGCCGCATATTGCCTCAGCCTGTACACAAGCAGGTGAGTCACTGCAGGACGTTTTCTCCTCATGCACAATCATACATCGAAGTTTCAGACAGCGAGGCATCATTAAACGTCACCTTTTTTCTCCTCCTGCAGGACAGCGTCAGAGACGAGGTGCAGAAAAGTGAGTAAGACCTTCCACAGCTTACACTAACAGATACAGCAGGCCTGCACGTTATGAACAAATATGTGTGCTGTGCGTCGATCACATTGTTCAATATTGCGATAAATTGGGATAAATGACCAAAAAGAAGGAGTGCAAACTAGCTTTAACTTACAGTTCATGTCGACCCGCTGTTCCTCATATTTTACACAGCATCTGTGTTTGCAACATGTCGCTGCTGAGTCCAAAAGATGAAGAAAAAAGTTGGCTTTTTCACCTCATAATTGGCACTAATTAATCTGAGAGTAGCTAACAGCTAGCTTGAGCTTCATCTGACCGCATCAAAATGCTGTGAAAGCATCGGTGTAATGTACACATGCTGAGGTTGAAAGCAGTGATTTATTACTTTAACAGTAATTTTTTTAACTGCGATTAATAGAGACTTTTGTAATGTCTTTATTGTGAAGTCTCAACTCGAGGTAACGATAAAATCGCAATTAATTGATCAGAGCTAATATACAGTCGAATCATTGCCCGGATATCTATGTACTTTATGGACTAATACCACAGAGTAAAATGTAGACAAGAAGTGCAGAGGTTTCAGAGAATAGAGACTTGTCCCTTTTTATAGATTATTTAAAAAACAACTGTAGGGGCGACGGATAGCCGAGGGGATATGTCTAGTGTTGTAGTCAAGACCACACTAGGTCTTACCCAAGACCAGAGTCTCGGAGACCGAGACGAGACCAAGACATTTAGGGATTGAGACCGAGTGAAGACCAAGACCATAAATATCACTGAAAAATCATCAACCTGTCTGCAGGGGGCGTGTCACTCACTGCGACTGTAACCAGGGGAAAAAAATCTAAGTTATTTCTTATTCTAGGAAGGGGCGTTTTCCTTCTAATCGCAGTAATGACGTGGAAAAATAACCTAACCGGTCTGGTCTTGACCGGTCTTGATTTAAAAGCTTGATTCATTGGTTGAGCTGTTTCTGCCTGCTGTGTATTCATTGGCAGGTGTCAGTGACGAGGCCGACTCTAACCGAGCTCCCCCTCTCCTTCTGTTTCAGGGGGGAAAGGCGGCGAGCCCCTTTAAATAAAAGGAGAAGGAGGAGGACACGGAGAGAGTCGCTCGCACTGACACTGAGAGCCGCCTAAACTCTTTAAACTAACTGAAGAAGGAGGCACAGACGGAGCTGTTTTTAAAACAGTGACGCGATAATCGAGTGCTGCTCTGTTTCAAAACTGCTTTGCAAAGCTGCAGTGCATTTAGTTTTAGTCATGATGCACTATAAACATTTTATAAACAAAATGAAAAATATAAACAAATCAGAGGTTTTTTTTACTATAAGATGTCTGTTTACATGCGTTTAAACTTCTTTACATGCGTTTAAACTTGTTTACAACATGTAGGATAAATGAATGAGATTTAATAGACTCAGGCCTCGTCCACATGTAGTTCAGTGATAATGCACCTTTTGTAAAACTCCTTCCAGAGTGAAGATTTTCAGGAACTCAGTTGAAGGTGTTTTAATGTGTAGACGGGGAAAACAGTTTTGCTCTTGTAATGTCATGCTGTGCGCCGGTTTCTCCTCAGCGACGCTGTCACTTTTGTTCTCATGAGATTAGTGCGATGGCAGACGTAACCAAGCTAGTGCTGGTGCTAACGGTGCTAACTGGACTTTTTACATGCGCGCACATACATACTCTCATACTCTCCCACTATGTTGACGAGCAGAGGCGCCTCAGTGGACTACTATGTAAATCACTGGAGGATTGGCATGACATCGTTTTTGACTTGGCATGCTCATGACAGCTGTAACAGTGCATTTTGCATTTTAACATGGGTGTAGATGTTTTTCAGAATTTAGAGTGTGGACGGGATTCTGGAGGAAAACCTCTATTTTGAAAAATACTCGCCTACATGTGTGGACTAAGCCTCAGTATCTCCTACGTTTCAATAATGTTTTTTTTAAATAAGGAAAATACAATGTGAGTGTTTAATCATGACAAAAAAAAAATCATCTGTAACTTAAAGATCAATCTATAAACTATGGTCACATCTCAGCATCATTTGTAATGAATCTCCTTTTGTTTCTATTTTTATTGCAAACTGGCACAAGCTTTTAGTTGCAGTTCTCGACTCCCATTAAAACATTTTTTTTACATTTTTGCTGATTTTACAAAAAGGATCTATCAACGCACGATGCATATTGCTGTACATTAGAAAAATAAAGACATTCATTTGTAAAGAAATCAGTGCTTTTTGAGTGTTTTTGCAGAGTTGATTAGTCAGCCTGAAGTGCAAAGAAAAATAATCAACCAATGAATCAATCCATCAATGAGTCTAACAACAATTATGTTCTGAAACGTGTTATAGGTCTGTGTCTAAGGTTAAGATCTAAAGTGTTTGCCCGGAAGATGTCATGTTTTTTGTCAGCGACGTCTTTATTTCATTCAGCCAGTAGATGATCAGATACACACTCACATTAGAGTACTATCAAAATAACCATCATCAATAATTGTTTTTCCCCCCTGACATAAATATATAGTTTCACATAGATGATAAACAGTATACCGGAAACATACCGTACATAGCCAGATATTCCTCAGCTGTCTTCTTCCTGCCATGTGGTGTTCAGTCAGCATCATACAGGAGAAGACAGATCTGGTCCTGGAGGATGTGGAACAGGACAAGGAGGCCAAGCAGCAGGAGGAGCAGATAAATGACTGCAATCTGCAACCGATGGAAAAAGAGGTCAGTGAGATTCTGATCATCCAGTAAGACAAGGAGGAATTACTAAGATGATTACTGTCAGACTGAAAATGAAATATTTGAGGCCAACGATAGATTTTTGTGCATTTCTTTTATTGTGTAAAAGTTGAATCATGACCTGGACAACGTCGTCCCCATAACTTCTGTTATGATTATTTGGAAAGTGCATCTCTGATGACTTAGTCATTTATAGTCAGCAGACAGAAAGTCATGATTTATATTTGAACAGTGCAAATGTTTTTATTATTAGAAAATATGTGAGATTTGGCTAATGGGCTATTTTTATTTGTAGTCCCTGGTGGTGAGAACAGATGAGACAGAAGAAGAGAGTCAAAAACAGGGGATGCTTTTTACAGACATGAAGACAGAAAATTTGTGCAGTCTCCTCTTATGAACCCCCTTGTCATACTATTGGTATCAGTCCCTCTGTTGATTTAGGCTACAGGATGGAGGCAATCATAGGCAACTTTGTATTTGGCTTTGTATTGCAAGCACAAATTTGTATATTTCATTTTTTTTAATTGGGCAGAGAAAGGCATTCTTTGCTAATTCATCAAATTTAATTTAGGCTACTCGCTGTGTAATTGTTCAACCTGCTACAAGTAAATGGTTAATGGACTTGAGCTTATATAGCGCTTAAAGGGCTTTTACACCGCAGGTCACACCTACACATTCACATACTGATGGCAGAGTCTGCTATTTAAAGTCAGACATCAGAAGTAACTTATCCCGTTCACACACATGCATACGCGGCCAGCAAAGTGTCTTGCACAAGGACACATCAGACATGTGGCAGCAGGAGCTGGGGATCAAACCCCAAACCTTCCGTTTGAGAGACGACCGTCTCTACCAACTGAGCCACATCAGCCCCAAGTCTATAAGGATCACTTGTATATCTTTTAATTTACAAGAATGTGTTCACCCAGATGCTGACTGTTTAAGACGCATTAAGTTTGATGCAGCACCATGTGGTGACCTCGGCCTTTGAACCGCTGAGCTTTGCTGCAACAGCTGCTTTAGTTCTCAGTGTCATCCGCAAACATAAGAGTTTCAACTTCAGGACAACCAGATGGAGTACCATTAACAAAATGGAGTGGGCCAATAATAGATCCTTGTGGGATCCCCAGTGGGCAACAGCAATGATTTGGATCAGTGATAAGATATGGAAACTTGCATTAAACTTTAAATTACTATAATGGTCCAGTGGTTCTCACTGCAAGGTTAGAGACATTATATTTAGAGAGCTTGACTAGGAGAACTTTCTGATTGAATTCAAAGAGTAGTGAGAGTAGTGCACTGTTATTGAGATGAGAAGTTTTACGTTCAACTTCCAGTTTCTCAGCAACCATGTATGCTGTCGGGAGAATGCTGATTGGGCTTATTTTTACATTTGGTAATTGGGTTGCAAGATTTGAAGACGGGAGTGAGTAGTAGCAGTAGAAGATTTCCAAGAATTTAAGTAGTGCAGGGATGTTGAGAGGCTAAAGATAGAAGTAATTGGATTAACTAGTGCTGAACCAAAGTCGTTGGTCATAGCTGTTTACATCCCAAACACATCCTTTGCAGGTGAACGTTTAAGGGGCCGGCTAATTCTCATGACTTCCTCATATGTGATGTTTAGGGAATGCATCAGTTGAATATTGGTATCAGACGAAATCATCCCTGATCTAAGATATCGGGCGCCAGCAAGACAATGTGGCAAGCACCACTGTCAGTAGCCGACGTGTATTTGTTGTGTTGCATCAATTTAATGCTGGCATGCTAGTATGCCTAACTGTTGATTCAGAGGAAATGGTTTTTATTGGGAGGAGAAAGTCACCATTTGGACGCTCAGTCTCTCTGAAAGATCAGCAACATGCAGTTTGTGCGACATGTTCCAGTGACATTTCAAGTGAACGCAGCTAATTGGAAAAACAGAAGTTATAAATAAGTAATGAAAAGCTGTGGTATGTGTGGTTAGTTTTCTCAACTGGGGCATCTTTAGTTTTTCTAAAGTAAATAGGTACAATCTATCCTTGAAGTGAGAGAAGCCCTGGACAATATAAGCTACAGATTCAAGGAATGATCTCTTTTTCTGGTTGTTTGCAGGGAAAGGATATAGATGCACACATGGATCAATGTACTCCAGTGATGAACAAAACCATGAAGGAGGCAGAAGTGGAAGTTTTGGCTCACATGGAGGAAAGGTTTGCAACCAATCTCTCTGCATATTTGATTGTTTTCTTGTCATTCTTATTCTGTTCATTCTTTTCATTACTGAACCATGAATGAAAATGTCTGCCAGTTGTTCTGTTTGCACGATGATTTAATCTACACTAAGATATCTTGGCTTCTTAAGAATTGCAGCATCTCATAGAAATTGAAGCATTAATGGGGACAGATCAGGGCTTACGTTGTATCTTTCTTTCTTCTGTTTTAGTTTTCATTCAGAAATTCCATTTCCTTGAATTTGGGTGATAAACTGAGCTCTTCCTTGCTGTATAGATTGCAGCAGGAGTGCCTGGAGGCGGCCCGCGTAGCAGAGGACATGGCCAGAAGGGCAGCAGAGGAGGCAGTCCGACAGCTGGAGGAGGAGCATTCAGCTAAGATTGTCATTGAAACGCAGCCAGAGTCCAACGAGCAGTAAGTCACACGGATGTTCACACATCATTGGCCCAATTACGTATTCGGTCCTTTAGCTGATACATTATTCAACAACTGTCCTTCTGTTTGTTCTCAAAGACTACCCAACATCCTGGAAGAGGAGAACGAGGATGACCCAGAGTAAGTCCATCTTTCTGAAACCCAAACTAAACCCCGGTTTCTCTCTTATACTACTGCTCTGTTGAGTAAATCCTAGCAAAGGTCTCAGGCATGTCAGATTCATGTGTTTCTACTGATTGATTGTTCTTGTAGATGAACAACAGGGTTACTAAATGTATGTTGTGTCAAAGCATTAATTTGGTATATGACTATATAACATCAAAAAGGGAGGGAGAATCTAAATATGTATCTCGTTTTGATGTTGCCTAACCCATGATACCTGCTATTGAAAGACACCAGTGTAGTGTTCATCGAGTGTAGTGGTGCAGATCCAAGATTGGAATCCAGAAACAGATCCAAAGTTTTGCTTGCTGGAAATGAAATCCACAAAACATGGCAGCAACAATGGGTCCAGAGATTGCACACATTTGGTTCTCTTGGGTCTTGGGAGTTGGCCAAATTTGGCATTATCGACATGCCTTTGATGCACAGGATCAGTAGCAATGCTAGAATCTTTTTGGCATAAATTTCACAGGGGGCCTCTCCAAGCACTGTTCATTACCTGTATGTTATAAATTAACAGACATGGTAAGCATTAGCTACTCTAAAAATGGCATTAGCAGGGACCATGTTTATTTTGGCAACATCGCCCAAGGCCAAGTTGACTGGTTAGAAAGTATAAACACTGTAACTACTGGCTTATTTGTGTTCTTTAACTTCAGAGGAAGTTTTGTTATTTGAATGTCTCCTCCATAGTTAAAGCTAGACTAGCAGCATGCGCTCATTTATTCTCTTTATATCATTATCTGTTCCACTTACCGCTAACTTACTTTATTTTTTAACTCTCAGACAGATATTTCTTCTTCATTATCCTTTGGTGACTTTCATGGACAAACTTTGGTTTTCACAGGAATAACGGCTGCAACACTCAACAAGAGAGCTGTCAGATGGGGTCCCCTTAGGGAGGTTTCCTACTGTCATTGCAAAATTTGCACATTTTGAGCCACTGCTGGGGTTTAAAGTTTGTCAGCCCTCAGCAGTTGTCTGCCATGCCTGTTGACGAGCAGCAGCAGGATTTGTGGTTTATTGTTCGCAATCACAACTTAACATACAGATAGTCTCTAAATGTTTAATGAACACAGAGCGTCTGAGTAGAACCATCAGTATTGCAGTTTTTCAGGTGGTTTATGTTAAGTGTTATGTCCTACACTGGTGATGGGGGACAGGGGGCGCACTATGGTGCTGTAAGTGATGGTTATCACTGTACTATGTGTCAAACAAGAGTTCCAGTAAAGTACATGATCATGAACAGTCTTTGTGGTAATTATTGAGCTAACAGTTTATTCTGCTGTTTTGGCTTACATGACATTTTACGTCTTCCCTCAGGAGCCATTTGGAAGTCTCTGTTGCTGAAGGTGACGGCACTCCTTCATCAACAGAAGTTGAGCCTGCATCAGAGAGGAGAGACCTGGAGACTCCAGTCTCTCAACAGATCAGTGGACAACTAGAGCAACAAGCTTCAGAAGATCAGACCGGCCCCACAGATCAGGTGTGACAGAACTTGAGTGCATGACTAATGTCCAAGGTGATGTATTGTATCTATTACGTATATCATATTGCATCATAGTGTATCGTATCTTATCTTTTGCATTGTATCATATCCATCTAACATATCGTATGTCATTTCATGTCACCTTACTTAAGTATTCTCATTTGTCTTTTTTTAATGAGTGTAAATCTTTTTTTGTGTGTTTTGTGCTTTCATCAGGAGAATGCAGCCTCAACAGTAGAAGGAGGTGGATGTAAAGGTGAGAGCAGGTTGGTTGTGGTTGGTAATGGTTGTACGACAAAACCAATAAGGCCTTTATTTCATGTTTTAAAAACAAATACATCATGTCTTACTGTTACAGATCCCCACCAGACTTTATCTTAGTGAACTGATGTCAACTGTAAATATGATAAATGAATCCTGGAGTTCTTACTGAAATTAGGACGTCGTAGTTTGGTGACAAGTGGGTCAAAAAGCTTTTTGATTGGATCAAATTTATTAATTTCTTGAAAACAGTAGCTACGTTAAGAGTCTCAACAACCACATGATAAGAGACGTTTTGATTGATTTGACATCAGATATAACATCTGATTTGCCGTCTTAAATGATAGACATCTTTCAACATGTGGGTTCAGTCTCACTTTGTGGCTTGGTCCATCATTTTTCTGCTGCGACATATTGTTCAGGTTAAGTTTCTTTCCCTTAGTTTTCTACTTTCAGTCGATCAAAGATGTCACAGTCCTCTTCTTATCGTTGACTCTGAACGTTTCTCCGTCCAGTTCCCCGCAGTCGCTCCCCGATAAAGCGCCTTCTGCTTCAATTCCCACATGCTGCCGGGCGTCTGGAGAGCTGCAGGAAGCTGATGCATCAACATAACCTCACCCCTCCCAAACTGTCCATGCCGACCCCGCCGCAGGAACTGTCCCAGCTGACCACGCAGCTAACGCAGCTCCCAAAGCAGGCCCAACAGTGCTGCATGAGCATCGTCAACCTCTTCAGAAAACCTTAACTTCAAGCCCAGATTTCCTCCGCAGCCTTAATCCTCCAGCAGCTCCTTATAGAAATCCTTTTAGATCTGTCGTTTTTGTAGATTTAAAAAAAAAAAAACCTTAAGGTGCCAAACAAACCCCTACATACCCATAACAGCCCACATCCACCTCATCATCCCTCCCATCATGCTCTGCTGCTCTGCACTGCTTCACCACAAGCTGCCAGCCAACATCACAACAGGTGAACTTACAGACAGTTGATGTTTGTGCTGTGCCGTGCTGTGCTGTGCTGTGCTGTTCTATATCTACAAGGGTCGCTGTTTTCTCATGTTCCGTCACCGCTAATAAAAGACGTTACCTGAAGTCCAACCATTGTTTTCTGATCTGTTCATCAGGAAGCTGTGGTGCAGGTTTAGAAGAAGTTCCTGAAGTCAGGGTGGATGATGTGGATCAAGATGTGTGGCTTGAAAAAGGCCTTAACATCCCTCAAATTATCACAACCCCGGGACCAGAGGAAAGCACTTTGAACATGTCCAACATTCCCCTGCTCATTCATAGGTGACAGTCCTTTCCTTATGGAAGTGTTACAATTATTATCACACTGAAATACCACTTGTAGAATATTCTAATTTCTTTGCTCCATCTTTTTTTTCAGTCCTGCAGGTGATCTGTCTGCAGACGAGGATGAGGACGAGCTGATGAGGCTCGGTCTGAAGACCTGGTCCAATCAGGGTGACCGGCTTTCTGCAGATGAAGAGTGAGAGGAACCTTTCACAAACATACTCCTTCCTCAATCTCTATCACCTGTTTCTGTTCTGGACCTGTAACTGTCCTTCTGTGGTTGTTCTGTAGGACACGTCCTCTGTCAGCAGTAAGCGCGGGCAGCGTGGTGGTCCAGGACCGTCTGAGCGAGCTTGTCAGGCTGTTTAAAGGTCGTACAGAGCGTCAGAAAGAGAGGCTGTTGGACCCGGACGAGTCTGAGGAAGAGAGTCCCTCAGCCTGTATGTAATAACTTAAATTTGCATGTTTAAACGTTCTTGTTCTTGCACAGGGTTAATCAGTTATGCTCAATCGTTAGTCCCGCACAGGAGGCAATCTCTCCTGAAAAATGAAACCGACCTGTAGGTGCCAGAAAACTGCGGTCCCTGGATTATTCGCTCCTTCTAAGTTTAGATTCTGGTCCTGAGTGGTTTGATTTTGTTTTGACCAAAGAAGGGAGACAATTTTAAGGCACCCCCACACAACCGTTTTGGACACCCCTTGTTTTGCCAGGCAAATGGCAAACCAACAGGTGTTGCAGCGATGGAAGCGGGCAAGAGAAGTGGTTCAGATAGAAGTGATTGTACCCGACCTAAAAAGCCTCTGCATGTTTCTAATAAGCTCCACGAGCAGAAACGAGCTCAAACTAGGATCAATATTGGAGATGTTTTTGAAAAATGGAGAGAGGTTAGAACGCAGAAAGGTTTACAGACCGATGCAGAGCTGGATAAACACTGAAGCTTCAGTGTCCACCACATGGCAACCTGCGTGAGCATCGACTCTAGGGGGGGGAGGAGGGGTTAGGGTGGAGGCAGCTCTCACAAATATGTTTTGAATTTGGACTGCAGTACCCATTTTAAAGCCTAGGTGTCAGAGTTACATATTGCTCCTTTAACATTTTTTGTAATGATAAATGTACAGGGTTTTGAATTATTATTTACCTCATCAGGTATGCTAAGGCTGAAAGTTATTCAAAACTAGGAGTCTGGCTGCATGCTGGCTGAGAATTTAATTCACAGATGTGGACTGTTTGGGTAACTGTTTGTCCAAATAGATGCCAATGGCAGTTAAAAACATGCACCTTAAAATCATGAATGGAAATTCTTAGATGTATATACTCAACTAATGGAAAAGTACTATCATCTTATTTTCAATGACAACTAAGAAAACTCTCTATTCATTAGGACTATTAAATCGTATAAAGCCTGAGAGTAGCAGCTGTTTCCAAAGTCAGGTATGAATTGATATTAAACTGAAATGTTCAAACTATAAAACCTGATGAAACCGTGCAATCAAATATTTTCTGTTTGATCTCTGCAGCGCCTAGCAAAGCCCCCCCTCCTCCTCCACCTCCTCCAGGGGAAGAGAAGAAGGACGATGCACCTGCAGCAGCAGAAGAAGAAGCAGAAGAAGAAGAAAAAGAAGAAAAGGAGTGGGAGCTCCCCTTCAAAGTTCTCGGACTACCGGTTAAATTTCCCAGACTGCCACGACTTCCCAAACTTCCCCAGCTGCCCGACTGGCTGAGAGCCATCATCCAGTATCGCTTCCCCTCCAGCATCGACCCCTTCACCGGTGAGCTGTGATCGTTTTCTTTTGTCTGACATCAGGCTAGTAGTCAGATAGATCTATATTCAACATTTGCAGAAAGCTGGCCTAGTTAGCGTCCATTTTGAGACTCATTTGTTATGAATCCTGGGTCTCACCTGTTTTCTGTTTATATTTCAGCAGATAATATTTGTCTCTTATTGCAGCAAAATGTGAATATTTTGTCTTTATAGTATCAATTGAAGAACATATGTGAAATCAACATATTAAAAACACATTGTAACACATGTATTCTCACATAAAGGCTTTTCTCATTCTTCATCTTGGCTTCCATCTGTTTACAATGTAGAGTAGAGGACAGATGTATTGCCACTGAATGCAGGGGCGTGTCCAAACTTTTTGGACTGTGGTGGCACAACCGGAGTGGCCCTACTGGGGCACTGACTTGTGTAGGGGTGGCCTGATATTTGTGTGCTCAAACATGAATGAAGAGCATTTATTGACTGCACGAATCACATCGATGTTTAAGTAACAAAAGATAATGGCAACAGATATAACTTCTAGGCTTAATTCTGCAAGGACTTAAAGCATTATGTCACAATTTAAAGTATTTAAAATATTGTAAACAAACTTCTGGACATGGAAAACTATGAACAAATCCTGAAAAGTGGATTTCTTAAGTGTTTCATAAGAGGTGGGACATAAGCCCCACCTCTGGAAAGGCAAATAGCTAATCATAGTTTAGGATTTAGGGCTGGCACCTGGGGGGCCCATGCCTCCCCTGACCACCCCTCTGGACACACCCCTGACTAAATGACATGATACTTGACTTATAAAAAAATAATATGCAAATTTAATTTAAAAAAAAATGTTGTGATTTTAAGCCATTTTTATTATGCTGTACAGAATTTCTTCTTATGAAAAACGATCTTTTGGATGCAGTGAACTTGACACATGTTTGGCCTTTCTGCTGCAGAAGTGCAGCAGTAATATTATGACTGGTCTGATGAGCACTTCTTGTCCACAGATCTGATCTACGTGATCTGGCTCTTCTTCGTCGTGGCGGCGTGGAACTGGAACGTGTGGTTGATCCCCGTCCGCTGGGCGTTTCCCTACCAAACCCCTGAAAACATCCACCTGTGGCTGCTGATGGACTACACCTGCGACCTCATCTACATCACCGACATCCTCGTCTTCCAGCCCAGACTGCAGTTTGTCCGCGGAGGAGACATCGTGGTCAGTGGCATCGAGAGAATGTGACACTGAGTTCAGGACAAACGACTTCTTGTCTAACCTTTTCTTGCTTTTTCATTTCAGTCTGAAAAAAAGGACATGAGAGAAAACTACATGACCACTGAGAGATTTAAGGTGGGACTAGAACCTGTGCCTTGGATTAGTCAGAAAGGAACGAGGCATCTTGTCTGCTGTTAGGATTATTAAAGTGAAGGATTTATAGTGCTCATCTGTTTTTCTGTGTTTGTTTTCTCTAAGTTATTACACAAGCATTCTGTATTAATTTAAAAATATGCAAGATAGGGAGCGCCGATAGCCTAAAGTCCTCACACAGCATCTGTGGGTTTGAATCCGACCTTGACCCTTTGCTGCATCTCATCCCCTACTCTCTCCTCCCAATATTTCCTGTCCCTCTTCAGCTGTCCCATCCAATTTCTGGATCATGTACACGGTCCTCCAAATGAATGAAATATCTGGAAATGTTTGGCATCCTTGGACAAAGAGATGTTATATGGACCTATGACTTAAAGGCATTATTAACTGAGTTTGTTTCTAATTAGTATTTTCTGATTGAAGCATGTTTTATATGAAACAGGAGAGATTTGGTTTTGTGTCTGAGCATGTGTTTCCCGTGTGTTTTACAGATGGATGTCATCAGTCTGTTTCCCATGGAGATATTTTACTATTTCACCGGAGTGAACTCTCTGCTGAGATTTCCTCGCCTGCTGAAGGTCCGGATGTATTTCACATTCTTGGTTCACACGTACAGTATATTTGATTAGATGTTTTTGTAAACAAAGATCAGTAGCATGTGACTGATATGAACTGCAGATTTGAACACTACTCTTTCTCTCAGTACATGGCCTTCTTTGAGTTCAACGACAGAATGGAAGCAGTGATGAAGAAAGCCTATATCTACAGGTGAGAAAAGTTTTTCACCTCACTATGATTGTATTTTCTCTTCTTTGCCACTTCATCCACGTCCGTCATATTTACCAGTTTGAATCGCGTCCAATTGCTAAATGGTATCCACTTTTAAACTCATCTGCACCCTGTCATTGGCTGGAGGAAAAAGACCAGCTCCCAGCCCAGAAACATCCCGAGTCAACCAAAAAAAAAACGTCAAAATCCAGGCAGAGGACAGAGTCTCTGCAGGCAGTCAACACGTATGTATGGAGGCCCATTAGTGGTGATTGAGAGACATTTATTTTCTTAAGTGTGTATTTTATTTTTGGGGAAAAGCTACTGACTCGATCTTTAAAAACAGAACGAGGTATTAAAAAAACAATTTAAGAGTGGCCTCCATCACACCAGTGTACAACAGTGTGTCGTCTGCGTATGAAGCGTATGAATATTGAAGAACCATACAGCACATGCAATGATGTGATGTGCATCAACTCTTCAAACGTTCAATCTTTTATGATGGTGTTTTGTTTCAGGGTGATTCGAACCTCCACCTACCTGCTCTACTCTCTGCACATCAACGCCTGTCTCTTTTACTGGGGCTCCGACTATGAAGGCCTGGGATCAACCAAGTGGGTCTACAATGGAAAAGGAAACGCGTAAGAAGAACCCAAATGAAGCGGAGGCTGTTAATCTGCTTCGTCTTCGTTCCACATTCACCATACAAACTGCAATAAAGGTTATAAGGAGTTACTTTTTGAACCACATTATGATGAAATTCTCTCTTTTTCCCCCTACAGTTACATTCGGTGTTACTATTTTGCTGTGAAGACGCTGATCACCATCGGAGGACTGCCAGACCCCACCACCGTGTTTGAGATCTGCTTCCAACTCATCAACTACTTTGTCGGCGTCTTTGCTTTCTCCATCATGATTGGTCAGGTCAGTTCACCATCAAACCACTTTTATTCCACTTAAGTTTCTCTGACTTTGATGGCATAATTAACAAACACAGAGAAACATTAGGTCACATTTTTTAAGAGAAAAAGAGATAGTGTGATAGAAATAACTTTGTTGAATAAACATGTTTTGTTTCTCAGATGAGAGATGTGGTCGGAGCAGCAACCGCCAGAGAAAACTACTACCGAGCCTGCATGGACAGCACCATCAAATACATGAACTCCTACAACATCCCCCGAGAGGTCCAGAACCGCATCAAGACCTGGTACGACTACACCTGGAAGATCCAGGGCATGCTTGGTAAGCAACAACAATATATTGTGTCATTAAATCAAGGTTTGTCAAAAAAGTGATAATGCACTTTCTCAAGGGGACAATAGAGGTGGAATAAAAAAGAGAGGCACTTTAATTAAACTCTGACTGTATAAAAGTATTTAAAGGTCCCATATTCTCCTCCTCTTCAACCAGTGTAAATAAGTCTCAGAGCTCCTCAAAACATGTCTGTGAAGTTTCTTGTTCTAAATCCACTCTGATCCTGTATTTGATCATGACTATAAACCCCTCTATTTCAGCCCTGCACAGAACAGGCTGTTTCTGTGTTTGTAGCTTTAAATGTAAATGAGCTGTGTCTGACCACGCCCCTTTTTTGGAAGGGTTTGGTACCTTGGGCTTTCATCACACCTTATTGTTTACGGTGAGAAGGCAGACTCAGAGGGCAGAACAAACACCTAGCTGTGGGAGTGTCACCCACCTGGGGGAGGGGCTACTGCCCTTTGTGATGTCATGAAGGGAAAATCTCTAAACGGCCTGTTTGAGCACACATTTTCTGAAAAGTGGAGCAGGCAAAAGACGGAGAGGATGGACTTTTCTCATAATTGGGGGGTTTGTAGACAAACTAGGGACACATATTAGTGTTAGAGAAACACGGTGAAGTGCCTCTCATGATCTGAAATATGCAAAACAGATTAGATTAAAAGCTTATTCTTGACATCAGAAACAGAAAGTTTACTTCAGATTTACATGTCAACTCTAAATGGTAAATGAGCTTGTATAGAGCTTTTCTAGTCTCCTGACTTCTCTAAGCACTTTAACACCACAGGTCAAACCTACACATTCACACACTGATGGCAGAGGCTGCTGTGTAAGGTGCCATAAGCATTAACACACCAAGCAGCGAGGGCAACTTGGGGTTAAGTGTCTTGCCTAAGGACACATCGGACATGTAGCTGCAGGAGCTGGGGCTTGACCGTCTCTACCACTGATCCACAGTCGCTCTAGAAGGCAGAGGCAACTTCAGTGTGCAAACAAAATGTGATGAATTGGAACATTATTTCTGGACGAAACCAAATAAGAAAAGGAATTACAATAAGATAATACATTCACAAAAACAATATAAATTGAGAAGAATTACTGATCTTGAGCTTTGATAGAATCACAGTTTGATTCTTAGATGTGTAAGTAAAAAAAATGTTCTCAATTTCTGAGCTTCTTAACACCTTACAGTATATCACAAAACAAATAAATCAAATGAAACTAAACATGGGTAAGGATTGTGTGATATGATCGAAGGCTCCAGATCAGCGACTAAATGCACCTTTTGGTTAGTTTATTTGGTCGTGTGTTTAAACTTTGTTTGCATTTGAAGCATGGTAAATAAATAGATAACATTGTGATTGTTTTCTCTGCAGATGAACAGGAGCTGCTGGTTCAACTTCCCACTAAAATGAGGCTGGACATGGCTGTGGACGTAAACTACGCCATCGTCAGTAAAGTCGCCTTGTTTCAGGTCAGGAGGAGAAAAATTAACCTGTTTTTTAACTTGATCTGTGCCACATTTAAAAGCAATCAAATACTCTTTTTTTTTTCTTCTTGAAACCTTTTGTGAAAAGAAGAGCTGAAAAGTTCAGAATGCCTGTGTCTCCGTCTCTCAGGGCTGTGACAGACAGATGGTGTTCGACATGTTGACGAGGCTCAAATCTGTCGTCTATCTGCCCGGAGACTTTGTCTGTAAAAAGGTGATCGCCCACCTCTCTGAACTGTTAATCCTGTTAAAGACCACTGCAGCAGTTGTGTGTTAACCCGTTCTGTGTGTGTGTGTGTGTGTGTGTGTGTGTGTGTGTGTGTGTGTGTGTGTGTGTGTGTGTGTGTGTTGCTGTGTCACAGGGGGAGATCGGCAGGGAGATGTACATCATCAAACAGGGGGAGGTCCAGGTGGTGGGCGGTCCTGACCTGCAGACGGTGTTTGTCACCATCAGAGCCGGCTCGGTGTTTGGAGAGATCAGGTCAGAGCTGCTTCCTGTTATCCTATTAACCCGTTTATAAGCTATATGTGGGCCAGAGCGGGGGTCCCTGAGTTCACTGTGAAAAATCAAATATGATGGATTTCAAATTCAAATTTAGTTTTCCCCGCAAAAGTTTGTAATAATTTCCAGATGATTTTAAATCAGAGTTGTTTCTGTTTCTCTAAGAAGTCTGACTTCTGTACTCTCTGTTATTGGTCAGTTTGCTAGCGGGGGGCGGAGGAAACCGACGTACAGCCAACGTGAAGGCGCACGGATTCGCCAACCTCTTCATCCTGGATAAAAAGGACCTGGCCGAGATCTTGGTTCATTACCCAGAGTCGCAGAAACTCCTCCGCAAGAAGGCAAAGTAAGACAGTTCTGTTCTGTCCCTGAAGTGCTGCCTGAAACCCAGGCTGTGGTCTAGTGGTTGTGTGGTCCTCTTACTGACACTGACACGCACCGCTCAGAGGAGGGAAGGCCTCAACATGCCTGCTGATCTTAGATTAGATCAGACTGAATTAGATATACTTCACTATCTCCAGAGGGAAATATTACTTGGGACAAAAGTGCAGAGAAAACATACAGATATGTGAAGCTTACATACAATAAAACAACTCAAGACAGGACAGTCATAAACCATATCAAGTTGGTCATCGCTCAACCAGAAGGTCAAGGGTTCGATCCCCAGCTCCTGCAGCAACATGTTCAATGTGTCCTTGGTCAAGACACTTAAGACCTGAAAGTGCTCTCGCTGCTTCTGCGGAGGTGTATGAATGTTTATGAATGGGATTAGTTACTTCTGATGGTCACTTAGCAACCACTGCCATCAGTGTGTGAATGTGTAGGTGTGACCTGCGGTGTAAAAGCGCTTTGAGTAGTCAGAAGACGAGAAAGAGTTATACAAGCTCAAGTCCATTTACCATTAGATTAACATACGCTTGATGTAAATAAAACATAATAAATATATAATCTTAATCATCTGCATAACTGTTTATCATGAATCATTAACTTAGAATCAAGATAACCAAAAAGTCGTCTCAAAAGGCTTTTACTATAGAACGATTTCAGCATGTGCAAGACATCTGGGGGCGTTTTCTTTGTGAACACCAGGGGGCGTTAAGCACCTTAGGTATCAGCAGGCATCTATTTAAAGGAACATGGAGAGGCACCAGGAAGTTTTTTTTTAACCATGTTAATGAGAGTCGGGCATGAAATGTTTGTTTGCTTGATCTGAATCAAATTAACCAAAAGTACTTGACTACAACTTGACTGTAAGTGAATGTCTTACTGCCTGCTGGAGAAGTGTGGGTTTTTTTTCTTTTTTTCTGACAAATAGCCAAAAGAAACACTGATAAAAAACATTATTGTGGGAATTGTGGGTGTTTTGTCAGAATTTTTGCACACTTTTCTTGTCCCTCCTTACAATCTGAGAGTCCATGGACCCCGGGATTAAGAGAGCTGATTGGTCAGCAGGAAGAATAATTGTGAACATCACCTTTTCAGGAACAGGATATGTGTACATCATGAGTTAACATCAAAGTCTAAAATTTGTAAAAAGTTAACCACCTTTGTAGAAGCGGCCTCTTGTGTGTACACAGGTCAAACAATCTTAACATAATAAAAGTAGACATTTTGTGTTTGATCCTAAAATAAACAAGCTATTTAAAAGCCTTCTCAGTTTGTTTCCTGTTGTGCTCACCTGTCCGTCCTGGCCTTTCGACTGATCTGTCTCATGTGGCCTGAACAGGATTAGATGAGGCGCTAATCCTTCTGGTTCAGACACTCAGAGAACGGGGTCAGACCAGTAGAGCGACCATCCAGCTGATCTTCACGCTCTTAGTGTATCTCCTCCTCAGTCTGATCATGGTGCTGCAGCAGAGTGCATGGATGTGCTGTAGGTGTTGGTACGAGACATCCACAGTTTTATAGTTTCTCAGATTCTTGTTTTTGTCTTTTATTTTGTGTTGAAAAAGAAGAACATGTTATGAATCAGCTCCTCACATGTTATCTCGTTCAGGGCAGCAGCAGTTTGTGTGTTTGTCCCGGGTGTGAGTCTCTATCTTTTTGTCAATATTTAACCTGTTGTTGTGTCTCTGTGCCTGTGCAGGACGATGCTGACAAAGGACAAAAAGCCGGATGAGAAGGTTGGGGGTAAAACAGCGGTGGAGGTCATCCCGCCCAGACCGGACACCCCTAAAATGTTCAAGGCGGCGCTGAGAGTGACGGAGCAGGCGGGAATCGAGGGAACCTTCACCAAACTGAAGAGAGCCTACAAATCGTCAGAGAGCATGGCAGAGGTGAGACACCTGCAGCCCTCAGCTGTCACGTGCCAGCTGAGGGCTTCATGCAACTCCACAGATGGACAGTAGGGGGGGCTAACATGCAAAAAAAACAAAGCCATGCTGCTGGAAAAAAAACAAAGAGGGGGTGTGATGTATACGAGCTCTGCAGGCTCCAACAATCATGTAAATATTTATTTGTAGATGTTTAATGAGGAGGGAGATGCAGTCGGTTAGATTTAGAGGATTTACTCAGCAGCAGGTGACTTTTTGTAGAGTAATAACAATAACTATATTTATATAAATCTCTAAATTAAAATGTTGATTTTGTGTAACTCAACAAAGAAGTGATCTACCTCGTGTTCTCATGTCTGAATACTTGTGTATTTATTTGTTAAATAAGGTGGTTTTAAATCATCCCATTAAGGGCTGTATCCTAAAATGACAGTCTCACATTTACAGTTTTTTTTCTCTGTACTTTTGAATAATGAAAAGAAATACAAGGAAAACTAAACATAAAGATGGAACAAAAGATTTGTCTACATTTTGGGGATTTTTCAAAGAGTTTTTGGACAATAGACAGACAGTCGTTCTTATAAACATATTTCATAAAATGTGAGTTGTAATGAAGCTCAGGGAAAAAAATGTAATTCTGGTGACTCATTTTCTGAGGTTGATTTAAATATTTTTCGTTCTTGAGCTCATAACCTAAAGCTTATTTTTAGAAACAGTTTTTAGGTAACACTTTAAATTAAGGTCACAATATTCACCATTCACAAGTTGTTTATTAGCATGCTAATTAGTAACAAACGAGCTTCTTGTTAGCCATCAGAGTTGGAAATCAGGTAGAGAGAGAGTGGGGGATGACATGCAGGAAAGCAGCCACAGGTTGGTCCACTTGGAGAAGCTAAGCCTCTGTACATGAGGCGCGCAACCTAACCACTAGGCCACCGGCACCCCAGGGGAAAACTTTTTCCATCTACTCTAAAATAAAAAACCCAGGAGAGAAAACTGTTAAGATTAGAATTAGAAAATGAATCACCATCTTATTTCGCTTGCCTCTCAGGACCTCCTCACCAATTTGCTGTTAAAAATGTAGAGCGTTTATGTTCCTGGGCAGGCGACATTATTTTAAAGGTAAAAGAAAGAGGAGCTTAAAGGAAGGGAACAAAGAGAGGAAGGAAGGAAAGAAGTGACTCAGCGTTATTGTCATTATGACACAGGGTTGTTCAAAGAGGAAAAAAAGAGAAAAGGAAGAAGGAAAGAGTAAGACTGACATGTGCTTCCATCTTTTTGTCCCTCCCAGGCTCCTCCCTCCGCCTCTCCGGTCCCCCCTCCGTCTCCGATGCACCGCCGCTCGCCGATCCCCCACGCTCAGGCTAAAGATGACGACGACGCCGTGTCGGAGACCGCCGACAGCTCTGTGGTCATCAGGATGACGCCACGGAAGGAAGGAGAGGAGCTGCTCACTGTGGAGGTGAAGAAGAAGAAAAAGACAGGGAAGGATTGATCCCACCGGAAAAAAACTCGGCTTCCCAGAATGCCTTTCAGTAACGTCCAGAGGAGGAATGTGGGTTTCAGGTTTACCATCTTTGTGCAAAGTGCTTTTTCTCTGCTGGATTTTCTCTCGGCTTTTAATAAGGGCTTTCCATTAACCCTTCATTTGTCTCGATGTTTACCTCACAAATATCCCCCCCCCCCCCCACCCCTCCGACTGATGAGGAGAGAACACAACCAGAATCTAATCACATTCAACATCATGATTCTCAAGATGAACTTGAGCTGCTGTTTGAGGGAAGAAAGTAGGATGTAGAAATGTACAACTGTATAACAACAGTTATGAGCGCACTGTTTCTCCAAGTCAACTGTAACATTACCCATCGTTTTGTGGACCTTCTTTGAAGCGTGCACATACAGCACGAGACAACGTGATACCGCCTGGATCGGTCGAAGAACTACAACGACACACAGGATACTTAGTTATGAGCTCATCACTGTTTTAACCCATTCATGTCCACACTGGATTTTCCTTCACGGCACTTATAGAACCAGCTGAGCTCAGAACAGATCTGTATACATTTTGAAATTGTTAAAAGTTTGAGGATGCAATGTAAGCTACTATTTGGAGTTGTTAGTCATACGAGTTTTTGAAATTGTTTCACCCCCAACAATTGGATGGGATAGTCAAACTTCATAATTCAACATTAAAAACTATGTACGCACTCGTACAATCTAGATTAATTTTTTTTTTTAAAGGAGCAATATGTAACTCTGACACCTAGTGTTTAAAACAGGTACTGCAGTCCAAATTGAAAACATTGGAGAGAGCTGTCTCCCCCCGCCCCCTCCTCTCTAGAGTTGGTGCTCACGCAGGTTGCCATGTGGTGGACACTGAAGCTTCAGTGTTTATCCAGCTCTGCATCGGTCTGTAAACCTTTCTGTGTTCTAACCTCTCTTCATTTTTCAAAAGCATCTCCGATATTGATCCTAGTTTGAGCACGTTTCTGCTCGTGGAGCTTATTAGAAACATGCAGAGGCTTTTTAGGTCGGGTACAATCACTTCTATCTGAACCACTTCTCTTGCCCGCTTCCATCGCTGCAACACCTGTTGGTTTGACCTGATAACTGCTCTCATATCTGGCAAACCGAGGGGGCATGCTAAACGGTAGTGTGGGGGGAGCCTTAAAACCGCCTACCTTCTCTGGTCCAAACAAATCCAGAGCATTCAGGACCAGAATCTAAAGTTAGAAGGAGGACATACTGGCTGCTGCATTGTTGTCAGAGAAGCCAGCACTTCAACATAGCATGTTTCCTTAATGTCTGATCATATAGTAAGGTCACTTTATCATTTAGTAAATATCTTACATATCGCTCCTTTGAATAAATAAAAAATCCTGAGTATCCCCGTATCAATCAACTAAAAATGACATGTAACAGAAACAGCTTTAAATGTCTACTTGGTCTCAATGGATTCCAAATGTTTTCTATCACAATGTGATGTTCTTTAGGGTCGTTATTTTATGTTAATTATGTGACATCAAAAGCTTGACGTTGTTTTGTGTCTACCGCCAACAGAACAGTTTTTTTAGTTGGACTTGCATACACATAATATCAACATACTACATGTTGTAGTTAGTCATTAAAGGGTTAATCAGGAGAAACACCTTACTGTGTTTTCTATAGAGAAGACTAGAATACAGTGAGAGGCAGAGGAATAATAAAGTGCCAGGTCGTTTCTGAAACTGCAGAATATAGATTATCACATTTCCAACATAGATCATGTGACCTGCAGATCATCTTATCTATATGAACTATAGTATATTTTGAGCAATGTAACTTTATCATCCTTTACAAAACAAACATGTTTTATTTATTGAATTAGGACAGTGCACATTAACCAACATAGCAGCAAATAACTTCCATGTGCCGGAATTAGCACAAAAGCTAAATTTCATCCGTAGTCCTGAAGGCAGGTACAAAGGAAAAAAAACATCAAAAACAAATTTACAATCACAGGTCACCTCAAAGGACAGGCTTCATAACATCATACTGTTATACCCAACCATAAGGCGGCCCTATGGGGCTAACAACAATCCACAACTTGACCCAGTAAAACACACTGAACACCTTGAAAAAAGTCAAACCAATGGATTTATTAACAGACAAACTAATTAATTAAACAAAGATCAACTCCAAACTAATGTAACCAAACACAACACACAACACATAACACACAACACACAACACACAACACACAACACACAATCCCTGGCGAGAGCGCGGCACAGCAGTCCCAACTCCAAATGCCTCTCTTCCTGAAGCCAGCATTGGGCTCTTCAACACTGAGGCCAGGTGTGCCTCGTTGTGCAATTAGTGACTTCACCTGGGCGGCTGGAGACAACAGAAAGGGAGAAGGGACAAATAGCACAGGGAAACATACAGCCGTAACAATACAGAAGAACATTTTTTTATTATAAATTTGATTCTGGTTTACACTCTGTTATTTAGAGACATGCTTCTCACACACACAGGCCTGAATCACACACATGCACAATTAGCTATAATTAAAATTGCAGGATGAGCCAGATTCTGTTATGAATAAATAATATGTTTCTTAGTTTTATTTTATTGTCACTTTGAGTTTATTATGTTATAAATAAGATCATAATGACACTATCCTCCCAAAGTGTTTAGACATACATTCTAGCCTGAATGAACTTCTGTCTTTCTTCCTTCTTTTTAATTGACTTTATTCTTATGTTGTCTTTTTAGCTACCTTACTTTGTGAATTGTACAAATTTGAATACTGAACCTATGAACAAGAATAGGCCTCGAAATCAGACGTAGGAATCTTTTATTTCATGTCTTTACAGTTCGAGTGCAGTACCTTCTCTGACCACATAGACTGTCTGTGTGAACACAGGGGGGCGCTGTTTCACTGTTTTAAGGAAACTCAATGAACAATTGGGAATTCAAATGATAGCTTAAAAGCTTGCTGTAAAGTACATTTCCTGTGTCCTTCACTGAGCTAACGCTGTTTTTAAACCGTCTTCATGTCATCTCTAGGTAGATGTGTGATGTTTAAGTTGATTTTATGTTTATTTTCAAAGCTGTAAAAAGACAAATGTGTACCTTTGTCATGTGTAGGAGTTTGGGAAATGAACGTGCAGCTATGTGTAATGATAAATAAGCTGTTCTCTGTATAAATATGACTGTGTGTTTCTGCTTCATCCAGCTGTGTGTCTGTTATTTGTATCCGCTGTTCACCACTCAATAACTCCGTCTGCTAAACTCTGATGGCTTTAATGATTTTACTCCACTGGTTTCCAGGGCACTCAGGATCCAATGTTTGTGTAAAGATTCAGGTTTAGCTGTAGACCTCCGTTCTGAGCCGGGTTTATTTTTAGGGTCAGATGCAGCTCAGGCTTTCATTCACAGGATATCCACATCTGCAGACACAAATGAGCTTCAAACACAGATAATGCCCGTTAGCTTAGTAGTGCTAGCTAAACATTAAAGGTGGAGTAAGCAGCTTGTATTCAAACTGGGCTCCTCCTCGTGGGCTCATCGCCCCCAGAAGTGTACACTCACTGCAGGATGTAGTGTGTACCTTTACTGCTTGTTCATACACTGCAAGCTATCACACGCTAGCACAAGCTAACCACCGGTGTATGGTACCTACCCTTGTTTGGGTATGAGCTTTATCTTTTTGGCATTTTGCCTCACTATGATGATATTTTCTCTTCAGGACATCCACATCCCTCATTTTTGCCAATTTGGAACAAGTCCAATTGCTGAATTGTAGCCTATCCATTCCTTAACTCACTTGCACGCTGTTATTGGCTGGAGGAAACACACCAGCAGCAGCTACTCACTTTATTTAAAGTAGTTGAGGAATGTCGACCAAACCTTATCACTCCAATAAGAAATGTTTCATGTATTGCTTCATAAATTTGACATGGTGATGACATCATAAGTTTTAAAATACAGTTTTTTTTTCTAGAGGAGCGTTCTTAAAAATATAAAAACCTCCATTTGTAAAACATTTGTTAAAAAAGAAGTCTAATTATCGACCTAATTGTCACTCAAGCCACATAGTCTCCCACACTCTGGTCTTTTTACACTACCTGCTGCTGGAGGGCGCTGGTTAGCTAAGCTACTTTATCAAGACATAAAAAGCTGCAACAGGTCTGTACTTCAGAGACATTCTGCTGAGCTTCCCATGTGTAAGAAAGTCAGGGAAATGTTCAGGAAGCAGAGGAAGCTCTCATTGTGTCGGCCTGAGCAGAAGAGGAAAGGCAGAAAACAAGAAAAAGGCGGGAAAGCCGGAACAATGCCGAGCTGCTGCTGAATACAGGAAGCTTTATCACCACTGCTGATTGCCAAGAGCAGCAAGGGAAGATTTTTCAAACACTAAATATAGCTCAAGGAGTCTGTCTGTTGCTGCAATTGAACCACTACAATTACAAAGATTTCACACGTTTAAAAAACCCTGTTTCTGACATATGTCATTGTGTTGTAATAAAACAAACAATAGCCTATAAGGTGTTTGTGTGGTCTTTAGGGGGAAGAACAAAGCCTGGCTAGCTCTTTACACAGGTACATCATATTGGGATTTTTTTTTTTTCAGTGACTGAAATTAGTAAAGTCCATGCATAGCAGACAGCTGGCAGCACCCATCGATCACTAAGTGTACACACAAAATCCCAGGAAGTGCGTTGACCGTTGATGCCTATCTTTCCTGGTGGACGAACCTGGTATTGCAGCGTCACCTGATGTCATTGAGCCCAAAAAGACATTTCCATGAGCTGACATTGGGAAAGAGATGTCTATAAAGCAGAGGATAACATTTTTTTGAGATGCATAAACTTCCCAATACAAACACTTAAATAACTTTTTTTTTAAATCAGTTGTAGAAAGTTATAAAATGAAATTAAAGCTGAATTCAGAGATAATTTTGCAGACATAATGAACGCAGATCAGAACCACGGGACTGTGACTCCAAGTGTATGGGCCCAGTAACACGAAAGGTCAGAGTACTTTTACAAGGCAAAGTCCGACTTCTTTTGATTCATGCGCCATTGAGCAGCTTTTATAGGAATGAACGGGGTATTTATTCTATAATACATCCATTGTGAACACCTCTGGCCTATAGCCCAACCTAAATAAAAATGTAAACAACTGACAGTTGTCATCGTGAAATGAGCTATAGAGACCACACCCATTATTCTGAAATGTTTTTAAATCTCCTGTTTAATTCAACATGTGGCTCCACAGGTATGGACTCATTTTTGGATCCTGCCTCGAGTGGCCATGTGAGGAACTACACCTTTTGGCACCTCTGCACCTTAGCTTTGAATGTTGCCGCTCATGCAGGATGACAACACTTTGGATTGTTGTCATCACTAACTGCATCCGACTACCTTTCTCAACACATTTTGTAGGACTAGCTTTCTATCTTAAGGTTGTAGAAGTCTCTGCACATGTGCAATGAGTGCACAGGTATAGTGTGCACAGGTATGAAGGTAGAGAGTCAGCGAGCCACCGATTCACAATATTCTGTTTGATTAAAATCTATGGTCCTGTTATAGTCCTGCATCTGCATATTTTTCCAGGGCATTTGAATTCAAACAAATCATTTTAAAGGTTATGCTCAACACTGGGTTTTATAACATTTTGATGCAGTAATATAAAACAAATTATATAAACTGGCCAAACTGTAAAATTACCTCCTTAAACTTTCTATTTTTCAGAGTATATAGATGCCAATTTAATTAAAAAGACAAAATGCAGTATGCCAACATTTTAGAATAGCAGTGTAAAACAGACAGAGATATCTATTTTACCACGACAATCTAGATATTGAGTAATCGAATTATGAAAGTCATGCAAGAGAAATGTCAACAAATATTCCTTCATTTGAATCCTTGAAGAATATTTTTGACGATCCCACAAATCCCGCCCGCCCTTTTCTCTATTTCTCTATTGCCCATGCGCGCTCAACCCACTGAACTGACACATGTCCGACAGTCCGTGAAGGCAGCACAGACGATCCAGCAGCAGTCTTGACTTTTTAGCGGCGGGCAGCAGCTGAGCAGCGGAGCGACACACGGAGGAGCCTACACCGCTGGAAAACTGGAAACTACAGAGAGTAACAAGCGAGTTTAAAGTTTTCATTCAAATTCAACACTTCGACACTTTCTGAGTGACAGTGGAGGGAATTAACTGCGAGGAAAAGGCGAAAAGAAGTGAAGGAAGAGGAGGGAGAGGACTCGCTGCTTGGGACCAGAGGTAAGGAAAAGTTTGGTGTCTTGAAACTTTTTCGTAGTCCTCTCGACTCTTTGGTTCTGACTTGGTTGGTGGTTTACGGGTACGCGGGTTTCACAGATGGCCCAGCTGTCCCCGTTGTGTTGTTTAGCTGTTGTCCTTTATATGAACCAGCATTTAAAAAGTGTCACACAGTGCAGATCTGATTCACTTCACTGTGTGTGTGACCCTGTGGCTCTTTTCATGCAGCACGTCCAGCAGTTTCCAGCGCTTCAAAGCTCTTTTCTCTCGGTGACAAAAGAGGCCTCACCTGGCCGCCACACACAAACACACACTCACACACACACACACACACAAACACACACACACGTGTTTGTGCCTCTGATAGTTATGACTGCAGGGCTGGAAAATATCTATATTCATTGAACAATTGATTAAAGTAATGACGTATGCTCCAGTCTGTCCAGTAAAACCCAATAAAATTACATTTGTTAAACAAGTCACTAAAAAGCAGAAAGAATATTACATTTTTTATTTTTTTTAAATGTATGCAACCAAGTTAATTTACTCATATCCTACTAAAGTATTACTTACTTTGCTAAATTGGGCTATTTATATTCTATGATGCTGTAAACTTCCAGCTCACCATTTCTCAATTGTATACTTACAATAGTTATGATGCAAACAAAGACTCTCAACACTATGGCTCCCAAACGTATTTATTTTCTATGTGCATTATTGTTCCTTAATGCACATAGAAAATTAACAAGTATATCTTTGGGAGCCATAGTGTTGCCAGTCTTTGTTTGCATATTGATTTTTTTTTCGACCCAGCAACTACACAAGTGATGTGCATAGGCCTACATATCTGAAAGTTACAGATTCAGATTATTTATAGGCTACAAAATAGTACCCACCAGTCCTTAAAAATTATTCATGCATGAATGGGAGAAATATAACCAGGATAAAATCTTAGTGTCCGACCGATATGGGATGTTTTGGACCGATATTGGGGAGAAAAAAAATCAGATGCCGATATGTTGTTCAATCTGTAGAGATAGATATAAACATGAATTGCTTTGATTCCTCACATGCAGTTATCAAACACTTGTGGAAAAGATATAAAACCAAGATTTGATGATCACTCAACTGGAAAGTAGCTGTGCATGAACGCGCATCAACGCTTGAGTGACGATAATCCATTTAGCGCCCTCTGCTGGTGAAAGAGAACTGCTTGGTTATATAATGAAACCCGAATTAAATGTTATTTGACTGGTGAATAAATCTAGTAATATCTGCGATAAAATTAGCCGATACGATAGTCACTTAGATTTCTAATCCTGGCCGATAGAATTGGCTGGTCGATTAATCGGTCGGACTCTAATAATTTTTTTTGCCATTTTGTAGAGTATCCTGAGAATATCCCTTTAATGATGTAAGCCTGAGGGTTCACTGGTTAAAATCAATGTAGTTTATTTACGTGCACTAAAGTTTATTGCCTTCCACACATTTTTCAGGTGGCATTCAGATTTTCCTAAAAAAAAATATAACATTTGTTCCAAGTTAAACAGTTTAGTATTGAAGTCATTGTCCCTCTGGTGCTCTTTATCAGAAACTAGAAGCCAATTCGGGATGTGAGCTGCGCTGCAATTTAAGTAACATTTGCTCCTTTTTAGCCAAGATTCCTTCAGTGTTGTCTTCAGAGGTGTTGACCCCAGTCCTAAACAACAGGAACCATGATTACAACCACAATCTGCACTGTATTGAAATCGTAAAAGTCAATACACTGTAGACACCAAACATTAGGGGGGCTGTGAGCTGAGCTGTAATGGGTGTACACAGCTCTACCTCTACCTTTTACATGTATGTTATTGCAGAGGTTTTCTTTTCCTTTTTTTTTCTGATTGTGTAATATTGGCTGGTTGGTGGGTGGCTAGGCTTGGGGGAGCATTAAGTGTGAGTGTGTGTGGTGTGGGTGTCTCTGTGTTTAAATGTTTGGTATTATGTTTTGGATTTACCTTTCATTTTGATTTTGTATTACTGATGATTATATTTATGTTTTGTAAAGGACCCCCTCGAAAATGAGATGATGCATCTCAAGGGGCTATCCTTGAAATAAATTACAAAACCACAACCTACACTGTATTGAAATCGTAAAAGTCAATACACTGCAGACACCAAACATTAGGGGGGGCTGTGAGCTGAGCTGCAAACATAAAGCGTGTTTCTTGAAGTTCCAAATGTCTAAAAGGATGTATCAGTAAAAGTTAAAAACCAATGAGGATCTTACGTGACAGTGATGTAACTCGAAAAACAAAAAGTAGTCCGCAGGAAATGGTTTGACTTGCAGACCTTAAGCTTAGTATAGACTCTTCTACTTTGTCGCCCCCCCCAGTGGTGGGACGAACTACCAAACTCCATTTGATCTGCAGAGTCCCTTTAAGAAAAAGCTTAGGACCCAGCTCTTTCATGATTACCTACGACCTTAATGATATTGATGATGATGGTCTTGTTTGATAATGACAATGTTAACTTATTTAGGATGGTTTCAATGCTGATTAGAAGTCTCAAGAACAGCGGCCGATGTTGTGCTTTGACCCTGGTCACTTCCTGTCAGCGCGTGTGTGTCCGATCAGACTTAAAATGTTTGTTTGCACTTACTGATATTTCCTCTTTATTTGATCTTTGCTTGTGTTGTACATATGTCGCTTTGGATAAAACCGTCTGCTAAATGAGAATTAAGACTAATACTTTGATCATCTTTCATGCCTCTTGGTTCCTCCCTCTTGTACCTTTTACATAAGAACATCCACTTTTTCACTGGTAGCTCAAACAATGCTTTTTGGTAGAAAAATGAGCACGTATGTTGACATGCAGACTCAAAACTGCAAACTGATCAGCTGTTGAAGCGTTTATTTCTGCTGTGTGATTCATAAATCTATTGCTGCACTGATGACACTCGTTTGTTAGTCTATCAGATGATTTAGCTGTTAGTCACTTTCCAGTCCAGTGCTACATTTTCAAATGTCCTTTTTTCATCAGATAATCCCTGATCCAAAACGACAGACTGCAAATATTAATGGACGAAGCCTGAGTGACGTCACCCATCTGTTACTGCAGGGGGCTTTAAAAGGCCCATAGATGGCGGTCGCCATGCTGGAAATACTGTCTCACACTAACTTTCAGTCAACCTAATGACAGACTGAGAGCTGGAGCTGAGGCGGGTTTTAATCCTCTTGACTAACGGCTACACCGCGCCCTCCTGTCAATCATGTCAGCTATGTTTCTTATTGGGAACAATGCTTATCTTTCATGAATCAAAACGGATGAGTTATTAAAAAAATCCACCCCCGTACAGTTTGTGCTGATCGAGACATCAGCGAATTGAATTTTGTGTTTTGTACCAGGCTGTGAACATGTTAATTTCTGCAGTAAAAACAGTCTTTTTTTTGAATGGGTGTGTATGTGACCTCCGGTGCTTCTGCAGCCAGCCTCTAGTGGACTCTCGATGAACTGCAGGATTTTGCACTTCCACATCGGCTTCATTTTCCAACACCGGAGGTTGCCGCTCGTCTAGAACTAAAAAACAAAAATGCAAATTCTCACAGTGGAAAGCTGTAAAAAAAGACAGTTTGATGCTGACGCTTCATAAAGCAGCCCTCTTATTTTGCAGAGACCACCCACACAGAATTATTATCAGTCTTTGTAGCTCCAAGGAGCCTTTTAGCCTCTTTTAGCTTGTCTTGTTTCACAACACAGCTCCTCTCTGTTTTCATGAGATTTGTGGTTCTCTCACTACAGCGAAGGGATTGGCTTGTAACTAAACTGTCAGATCCTGTTTAGTGGAAAAACACGTCAACATCAAGCAGATGTTCAACATGTGAAGACTTTCCAGGAGCTCCTTTAATTCCTTTAATTGTGTACAAGATTAAAAACCCACTCCTTATTTTAAGCCTGGGCTTAAACTCCTAAACTTGGGATTAATTTTTTAACACACAGAAAGAAGCTGCTCGACGTTCCCAGTCTGCAGGATTTATGTGTTTTTCCGGTCTTCATGAGAACGTTTGGGACACAGACACTCTCCCCAGTTTCCTGTTCATGCTGTGTGTGTGCGCGCGTGTCTCAGTGTGTGTGTGAGCTCTGTATTGTGGAGTTAAATCACTGCAGTGATGATGACAGTAACGTCAGTGTGTTTGGTTGAGGAGGCGGCTGTCTTGCAGGGTGTGTCCGCAGAGACTGACCGCTGCAGCAGAGGAGTTTCTATAAATAAATCTGGGTTTTGTCTGCAGGTTTTTGTCCAGAGGCCGAGCTGCAGCCACATCACTGATCTGATTCTCTACTGACGTGGAAGCAGCTCAAACTTAATTCCCTTATCTGGTTCTTTAACTCATTTAAATAAGAGAGAAGTACCAACAAGTGAAGCTAAGAGAAAACTTACTGTTTGTTTTGTAAAACATTGAAAAGTACTGAATTATTCAAAGTAAAGCCAGATAATTAAAGCAATATTATGAAGAAATGTGGTTTGGTGCATTCTGGCGCCCACTAAAGGTCTCTGAGTGCAACTGCACATAAAACACACATAGTGCTGTAAACGCCTCCCTCTCAAAGACAACATGCATTTGTTAAAAAGAAGAGTTGAGGTGTTGTTAAAAACTAAAGACCAACGTCGATTGACAATCGCTACAGCCCGTTGTAGAGTCGTTTAAAATTAAACGGCCAGCCGATAATAGCGGCCAACATTTGCATATTAAGTAACAATCAGTATCGGGTCATTTTATCGCAGATATGCGACGAAATTACAAGATTTATTCACCAGTCGAATAGCGTTTCATTGTATTAAACTAGCAGTTCTCTTTCTCCAGCAGAGGGCGCTTTATGGATGACGACGAGCATCATCACTCTCCAGAGTGTCAAGTTTTGATGCATGTACATGCGTAGTTACTTTCCATGTGAGTGACCACCCTGTCTTAATTATATTTGGCATTGGCAGAGAAGTTTTTCACAGGCACAACCCACATACTCGGCTCTGCTGCTTATCCCACAAAATGCATGTTCCTTACAAATGTGGCACCATTTAAAAGGGAAATAAACAGGCTTTCCAGCGGTATAAGATTTTTTTGCCAAGAAGCATTGTTACAACAAAGAAATAATCTACTAAACAGCTAATATCGGTATCAGGCTCAAGAATCCCATATCGGTCAGGCTCTAACAGAAACTGTCCAGCTGGTAGAAGCTACAAGGCTAATTACTGAGTTACTGTCACGTCCTCATGAGTGCCTCTCTTTGTGACATTTTTACTGATGCCAGTCGTGTTTAAATAGTTTGGATTTATTTTGGAGAAGATATGATTCATACAGTAACCCTTATCACATGATGCGCTCTCTGGTATTTCATTGAAGTGGATAATCTGCCTCTCACTCTGTTTGGCTGTGTTTCCTGTGCTGCACATCTTTCTGCTCGACATCGTAAAAGGACAAACACATACCAGAAACAGTCGGTCTGTCCTCACAGAGACCAGCTCCATTCACTCCCACTGCTTCACTGAGCTGCAGACTCTCAGAGATCATTCAACATTAACCGAGTGTTTGCTGAGTTCAAGGTTAAAAATGCTAAAGTGTGTGTTAATAAACAAAGGGGGATTTGTGCTAAAACTGCAGGTTCTATTTCTATTAGGTTCTTTTTCTAACTCCCTTTAAACAAGCAGTTAGTGCTAGTTGTTGCCTTACCAAACCTTTTATTCTTCACCACCACATCCCATTAACTGTTGTAATTATCCCACCACAGTGTTGTGTAACTCGCACAGCTGAGTGGGAGAAGCGTGAGGCAGTGTGTCACCGTTTGAGTCGCTGGAATAAATGAGTCGTGCTGCCGTGTTGCTTTTGGTTGCCTCTGACTCGAGACGAAACTTAACAGCGGAAAGTGTGTCGCTCGAGGCCAGATGCTGCAAAACAGAATCACTTCCAGACGAGCGAGGAGCCTTTTGGAGAAAGAACTGCTCGTATCATGCTGTGTGCCGTTTGCAAACAAAAGGAAAAGCTATTGTGTTTCTAAAACACCCAGATGTTGTACTGATTAGAGCCTGACCAGAGAGGATTCTTTAAACTGATATGATTTCAATGTTATGGGAGTCAAATTAGTCCTTCATGTTAAAGTCAACTTTCAACTTGAAATAAAAACAGACTTTTGTTTGTGTGTTTTTGCAAAGATAGGACCGTGCAAGGACAAAAAGCTCTGTACTCTGAACAAATGATCAAAGCATAATTGAGATTATTTTGAACTGCCAACCAATCCAATTACAAACCACAATAGTTAAGCTGTAAGGCCAGCAGACGGCGTTACTTTGAGCTGGCAGCGCCCGTTTTCAATACCAAACTGATGTTGTTAAGCGTTTTCAGCGCTCATCGCCCTGAGTGCTAAATCACCCTCTGCGTCTAATGTTTTTTGTTGCTGTGCTCACAGCACTCGGTTGAAAGAAGTTCAACTTCAAGAACAGCACCACACTCATTAATGTCCCTCATCAACTAATCAAAATCAAGAAGGGGCGGGGCTTCTGATATCAGAGAGACTTCTCTCCGCTGACTCCTCCGTGCCGTCCTGCATTATCTGTCATGTTCACTCGCTGTGCCTGGTCAGAGTCAAGGGTTTAATTGGCTGATTGGCGTCACGTGATGATTTCAGACAAATGCGTTTGTGATTAATAAAGGAACATGAATGTCTCTTTAGTGTTTTAAGTGCAAGCTGTAAACTTGATATTAAAAGTGCACGATGCAGGGCGCCGGTGGCCTAGTGGTTGGTACGCACAGCGTGCCCCATGTGCGGAGGCTGCCGGACGGGTGGTATGGGTCGTTGCTCGCTCTCTCCCTCCCTGATTTCTCACTCAACTGTCCAACCCTTAAAGGCTTTATATGCCATTTTTTGATCCAGCAGATGTCGCCCTTGAGCACCAGCATGAAACCAAAACAACTCGCGCTGCATTGTTGTGTTAGCATGCTAATGCTAGTGATCTTTATTATGCTCGTATCTTCACACTGCATGTAAATTTACCTGAAATGAGCGTGATCTAGAAACACAGTTAAGCAGTGAGTACAGTATGTTATTCTTCTTTTCTCTAGTCCCTCAATTAAACAACTTTTATACGCGAGGGGAGGAGTCAGCCGGCCGTCCGGGCGATGTAAACAAAGTGAAGATAGGACTCTGAAAACATTACAGACAGTGGGACTCGGGTGTTACACCCATTGTAGACAGTCATGACTCAGAGTTATTTTCAGAGGATATACTTGATTTCTATTATATTTAAGTGTGAAAAATCTCATATCAAGCCTTTAAGTAAAGTAAAAAATTAAACCTTTAAAAAAAGGTTTGAGAGGCAGTTTCAGGGTACAATAAAAGTACAGATGAGGCAGAGCAACTTAAGCAGAATAGTTTTGGCTGGTTTCCACATACCTGGGGCGGTCCAGCCACAGGAAGTAAACAAGGGGGGATGAGGTGAACTACAGGAACCCAAGGGGAGCTGCGGATTAAATTGAAGAAAATGAAAATCAAGATTTTCCTCAAACCTGATGTACTGATAAAGTTGATTAATCTTCCAGCCCTACTACACAGTAAGACTAGCCATGTTTGTTTACTTCCTCTCTGCAAAAGTTTGAACTGGAAGAGCCTGGCCCACTACAGCATACATACTAGCATCCAACATGTAACATTTCACACTGCTGCATACTTCCATGTAAAGCTCTACATACAGAGTTGTTGTTGGTAGAGCGTAGGAAGCGGTTCTGAATCGAGCCACTGTTTTCTTTTTCTTTTTTTTTGTACCCGTCAGGGTCTATAAGATGTTTGTACGATGTAGAGAAGATCTGATTTGACCCCAAAGCAGCAGCACGAGGTTTAGTCTTATTTGAGGAAATGTGATTTACTGTGTCTTTATCAGATTTCACTCTTCAGTTTGTCGTGTTTCAGACGCCTGTGAGGTTGTGGGAAAAGCTTCAGTTTGAGCAGCGTGAAGATTTGGTGTGAGATAAGAGTTTGTCTGAATGAAACAGGACGAATAATTATTTTTATTCTTAGAAATACTTTTATTGCTTTTAGTGTAAGCTGTAGCATTTTGTCTGACCTCTGCTTATTTAAAAATAAACCTTAACTCACTCATAGAGAGTACATATCTTCTATCAGGAGTCCTAACAGTCTGTAAATAATGGATGTTTCTAAGAACCAAGGAACTAAAGATAGCAGCATTTTGGATACCATGTGTTTAATGATCGGTAGGTAGGCTTTAAAGAAAAAGTACAGATCTTCATTCATATATTTTTGGGCTTTGAGGCCTCTGTTTAGATAGATAGAGGGACGATGAGGGAATAAACTGCAGGTCAAAGTTGGAACCAGGGCGGTAACATCCGATGTTGAAAAATGTGCAAACTCCTACAGTTCCTCAAGTGTCCACTTGAGGCTGGCTGCAGAAGCAGCAGAAGTCTCACCCCATTCAAAAAGTCTTTTTTTTTTTTTACAGCAGTAATGAACATGTTTACAGCCTGATTCAAAACACAAAATTTGATTAGCTCAGTGGCACACACTGTACAGGAGTGAATTATTTCCTAAGTCATCCGTTTTGATTTTATGAAAGATAAGCGTTGTTCCCCAAAAAAAAAAAAACGGTCTGATTAGATCAAGTGATTTTTGAACGAGAGATTTCTGACATGGCTGCTTACAAAAATGGTGTCAACATGCTATCATCATTAGCAAAGTCCACTTTGAAAATCTTGCAGGTAGAGAAAGACAGAAAACTCTTGTCCACATTGCACAATTACATAATTGGAAATCTGTGCAATGTGTGAAGGGCTTAACATTCAAAGAAATTATTATTAATTTGGTGCTGCACAGTGGTCCAGTGGTTAGCGCTGTTGCCTGACAGTGAGAAGATTCTTGGTTTAAATTGACTAGTATGGTAACATGAGATTAAAACTCTTATTGTATTGTGACAAACTTATTGGGAACTTGTCCTCATGAACTGTTACATCACATCAAATGGTCTTAATGAATATTACAAGAACTGGTAGAGTTTCCAGGAAACCAACGTGGACCAATTTCGATGATTCATTGTTTACCTGTTTTAGTCATTTTCTTGAGCTAAAAAAAATGTTTGTGGTTATATCTGGTAAATGTTAGTGAAAATCTGTCTGTCAGATCTATTGGCTTCAGCTCTGTATTTGTGGAGTTTCTTATGTGGCTAACATACACAATGCCGCACTGTGTTCTTCTTCTGGTTGTTTCATCTCGACACGCTGCAGCACAGCTTTGACCAGTGTTTATTTGTAATGTAACAAGTCCTTTTTGGGGGGTAGGATTGAGCTTGGTGCTCATGACGTAGCACATTGTTGGTTTGACTCTGGAATGTGTTTTTGAGAAAGGAAACATCTGTAATGACGCAGGACTTCAAAGTGAAACAAAAAACAGATCCCTGACGTCAAATATTAGCGGAGCTTTTGTCGGGCGATATCAAAGTGTCTCCTGGTATAAAAGCCTGTCTTGATGTGGTTCATGTTCTGTGTCTGCGGTCCAGGATCGACTTGTTTGACTTGTCAGACGGACTCTGAGTGAGCCTGCAGGATCTGCACTGTTGGGGTGTGGTGTGAGAAATGTAACGTTTTTTTATTTTTTTAAAACATGATGACATCACAGCCGCTTCATCAACACTCTGAATGCAACGTGTGTGTGTGTGTGTGTGTGAGAAATGTTATGTAACATGTGTTTGATTGAAACCAGACATGTCAGAACTGTTCACTTGGAGTCCAGCAGGTGGAGCTGTTGAACCACATCTCCCATGATGCTGCGGGGCGTCTGCTTGTTTGCTGCTCTACTGTACAGAAGCACAACATGAGCTTCTTCCTTTAGAGACGGGACTTCACTGTTAAGAGGCTGACCCCCTGTTTGATTAAAGATAACAAACATTTTCCAGAAAGGATATTTAATTATTGAAGTCATTACTTTAGGAATGTCCACACACGACCGCACATCACGCCCAAAGATCCTCAAAGTTTTCCAGAACTCTCTGTGATTTTTTTTTTTCCCCTCTGAGACAGGAAGAAGCTGTTTGGCCGGAGAACAGTCCGATTTTAAACACATTAATGATGTCATGTAATTATATCAGAGAGATCTCTATAAAGCCACAGACCACCAGACGGAGTGAGGCCTTTACAGTCAGGGCTGATTTAGCAAAATCGTGTCAACAGGCGAGGAAATACAGCTCGATGTATAAGTGAGAGATCCTTCTGGAAAGTTAGTGTGTTTGACTTGTGTGGTCTCTTTGGGCTAAAGCTAGAAACCCCAAATCAAGTGAAAACAATATGTGTACAGTAAAGATTTCTGTCCACGGTAAAACAACCACACGACATCTAAAGGGGTACATTTCTTTTTGTTGTCTTTTTAGCCAGAAAATACATATATCGATGTCGCTGCAAACATCTGCAGAGGAGAGAGATTCTGAGTTTTTCCAGAAACATGACAGCTGGAGTCGATCCCAGCTGTCATTGGGTGAGAGGCGGGTTACACCCTGGACTGGTGCGCCCCCCCCCACCCCCCCAGCAAACTCTAAACATTAGAGTTCTTCCCTTTCTTGCAGAGTTTAGGAATTTTATTTCTAGCCACTTTGTTTGAATTGTAACTGTTTCAAATGGATCTCAGTGGTTTTTGTAATTCACTTTAAGTGTTTGTTGTTGTTTTTGTTTGTTTTACTGAGCTTTTAATCTCGACAGCATTGGAAAATAAGGGAAACCTCAATGTCCCTTCGAGAATAAATAAAGTTTGATTTATTGATTGAGTCACAGCTACGGGCAATTTAGAGTCATCAATGAACCTAACGAGCATGTGTTTGGACTGTGGGAGGAAGCGGGAGTACCCACGCATGCACAGTGAGAACATGCAAACTCCTCACAGAGGGGCCTCCTGTCAGACGAGGATTTGAACAAAGAACCTCCTCGCTGTGAGGGAACAGTGGTAACCATGGCCCCACGGTGCAGCCCCGAAGCCCAATCGTTTGTGTTGAACCGTGTAACTGAAAGATGATAGTAATTTGATGCATCTGGCGTGGAGAGTTGCGGGTATCTCACCGCCTGCGTCTCTCCACAAAACAAGCAGAGGGTGGAGTCTCCTTCATGTAGGTTTTGTATTTCCTGAATTGCGCCCCCTGTTGGTTTTGCCACAACATTACTGTCTTCGTGTGCTGAGATCAAGAGTTTATGCAATGTTCAGGTACTGCTGAGAGCGCCCTCTGCTGGATGCTTCAGACAGTCTGATTGCTAGCATCACATATTCTCCCCCCCCCCCCCCCTTCATTGTTCAAATTTAGAATAATAATTGTCAGCCCAACTGCCCCAGGCCACCAAACCCTGAATTTGTTGGCCTCAATCTGGTCTTGGAACAAATCTGCCATCGTCCGATGATAAATATATATTCTCTGGGAGCAATCAGAAACCTTTGAGGCTTCCAGTGCAGCCAAAACTATAGCGCTGAAGGACTTCCAGCCAGGACTTCCTGTTCTCTGTGTTGCCCTTGTTTACAGTCCAACTATCAACTTGAGTCTGAACACACCATAAAACCTGCAATCACTCTCCTCCTACTTTGTGAGCACAGATAGCTCCATGAATTTAACCTTTTTATTTGTTGCCATTCAGCTGCATTTCAATTCAAAGGTCAACTGGACTTTGTTTTAGTTTTTGAAGATGATGGAGGTTTTGCGTCTCTTTTGGAGAAAACTTAAAACTATCAAACCCTGAATGAAGAAGAACCTTCGCAGACACACAGATTCATTTGTTTCCTTGTGAGACACCAGAAGCAGGTCTTTGTGCTGAACAAGGCTACATGTTGGCTCGTGTGGGAAATCATCGACTGAGAGTCCGTGTTTGTTTTGAGAAGAAAGATGCAGAACAGAGACAGGAAAAGGAGGAGATGAAGGCCTCCTCTCTCCTCCTCTGGTTCTTTCCTTCACAGTCAGCTTTTTTCCTTTGTCCTCCTCCTCCCTCTTTTAGTCTCCTTTTTCTTTTTTTTGTCTCCAGATGACTGATGTCATGTTGGAGCCATGTTACATGGTTCAGTGTGTGTTTCCGCCCTGCTGCTGCTTACTCTGTAATTTCCTCCTGAAATAGCTGAGATGTGGAGCTGAGACGGGTGTGTGCAGTGCATTTTGGGAACCACTAAAACCCAAACAACGCCTCATTCTCTCCCTCTCTCCTGAAACAAAGCTGCAGTGAGTTCAGGTGCAGTCGGAGAATCTGAAAACAGCGTTGTTACTTCTTTTTGTAATTTATGTTTAAAGATTTTAGAGTTGAAACATTTTCTGTCCAAAGACTGCTTCACTTTTTTAATGTTTGCAATTAATTCCCTTTTTGAGCTTTTCTTCATGAAGAAGGGACAATAACAGACAAGTTTACCTTTTGCGCTACATAAGACTAGGAAACACTCGGCTAGGACAGCTGTGGCTCAGTTGGTAGAGTCGGTCGTCTCTCAACCGGAAGGTCGAGGGTTCGATCCCCAGCTCCTGCAGCCACATGTACGATGTGTCCTTGGGCAAGACACTTAACCCCAAGTTGCTCCTGCTGCTTAGTTGGCGGTGTATGAATGGGATTAGTTACTTCTGATGGACACTTTGCACAGCGGCCTCTACCATCAGTGTGTGAATGTGAAGGTGTGACCTGCGGTGTAAAAGTGCTTTGAGTAGTCGGAACACTAGAAAAGAAATACAAGCTTAAGTCCATTTACTCAGCTTTAGAAAGAGACGCACAAATGGAGGATTAAAACAGTACATCGTCTTTGCTTTCTGGTTTTCTTGTCGCTTCTTTGTGTCATGATCTGAAGCTGCAGACACATCTGGAGACACAGCTGGAGCACACACACCGTGTGTTTTCATCACACCGTGTGGATGCTCAGACTGTTCTGGTTATATTGCTCTCTGTGTGAAAAGCTCTAACGTTGATGTTACAGCTTTATAAAATGGGTGCAGTATGAACAGTGGAGGTCTTTAAACCTGTGGGGATGTATTCAGTATTCAGCTGCAGAGAGAGTGCAGCGTCTGAGTCATTAAAAGCTCCTTAAATGAAGAGAGGAGCAAGTTTCCATTAATCTGCTTTAATCTGGAGCCTGTGAGCCTCTTACTGTCGCTAACACACCTGATACCCCCCTTCACTAACACACACACACACCTGCAGCAGGACCCTCAGATGACCTCCAGTTTGTTTTATATTCCCCTGAACCTCCTCTTTCTCTGCCTGCAGTCTGACTCTGACTGGTAACTGACACACCTTCATCTCTCTGTGAGACATCAAAGATTATTTTATTCTCTGGAACATTTTATTGTTTTGTTTTTGATCGGTTATTGTTTGGTAGAGTTTTGCTCGTCACCTGCAGAAAAACAACACAGCTTGTTTCTATGAGCGGTGACTGTTGAACCTAAGTAAAATCTATCTGTGAAACATTTCATCCAGAGTGGAGAGACAAATGTTGAGTTTTTCAGCTCAGTTAGAAATCTTCAACAGTTGAGATCAACATTTCAATGTGAACATTTCTTTGGATTAGGACCAGATACTTAAGCCATCAGCCTCAGCTCTATATTACAACTGCCAAAAAACCTAAATAAATCAAGTTGGTGCATTAAATAGTTTTCATCGTCTCAGCATTCAGCTGTGTGTCTGAGATTCTACTGAGCTGCACATTGTTTACATTTTAATGTGGTTATGTTACATTGAACATGGCCATTTCAGTTACCTGAAATAATGATGTCAACATATTCAATCTTCTTTATCATGTTTATGTTCTTGTTGTTCCTCCTCTCCCCCTCTTTCCCCTCCGTCTTTGTTCTTCTGTGGCTCTGTGGTAGAGTTGAAGAAAAAGGAGGTAGTCAAAAGCAAGTTTTGACCAGAGGTCTTCTTCAGGTGATTAAAAAAATACATAAATGAACACCTGAAGAAGACCTCTGATTGAAACATTGGCATCAATTACAACTTGTTTTGGCATTTAAGCGAGTGTTCAGGCCTTTCTTCCTCCTCAGTATGTGGTAGTCGGCCATCTTTATGTATTTCATCTTTTAGCTGCCCAATGGGGCCCCGACTTCTGCAGGGGAGAATGTTTATTTTTCAGTAATTCACATGTTTTCTTCAATGGAGCTCCATGTTCTCAGTCATTTTTCCTTACGTGACATTGTTGTAAATGCATTATTACATTTAAAATAACATGCGTAGGTATTGAAGAAAGAGAGTTGGGACACACTACACGTACAGCTGCTCCTTGTTTTAAATGATGTCTTTAAAATTTTGATGAATGACTGTGGAAAAGTAAATGTATTTTCATGTCACGTTTGGTTTACTATCTAGAGTCCCCCTTCTAGTAACTGTGATCCTGAGAGAGCTTCCTGCTGTGACCCGCCCCCCGCCCGCCCCCCCCTCATTAGGACCCTGAAAGTGGTCGGTGGACTGGAAACGTTCTCTTTTGTTCCTCCAGAGCAGTTTTCAGAAACGGTCCAGTTTGACGACGGGTCACTACTGGACGCAGCGAGTCCATAAACGGAAACATGCATCATAATTCACTGGCTGTGATTCAGACTGTCAGCTCCCACTGAGCCCAGTTCCCACGATCCAGAATCTGTCACTGTATTCAAGACGGAGCGGAAGAGTTTTCCAGCACGGTTAGCAACGAGGGCGATTGTGAGGAGGAAGAGGGCGATAAAGAGTCAAACCACTCGACCCAGAACCGTGTCAAAAACATTTCTGATGTCCTGCTCTAACGTTCAAAACTTTAACATAACTGAAGCTTCTCTGTTAAGACACAAGTAGAGATCCATATGTTTACTTTATAGACAAAGGGAAAGGCAGCATGTGTTTAAAACATCGCCAACTGGAGGAGAAAAGTGGCACTACCATTACGCTAACGTGCTCAAATTCAAGCATCAACGTTTACCCTTTAACAATCATAATGTGTCCTCACTCAGAAATAAGAATATACAAGCAGAAGAAATATTCAAAGGGGAAAGTATTTTATTAGATTCATCTCGTCTGCATTAGGGCGGCCATTTTTTATGCAAAGTTCGAGCATTCATTCGAACCTGGGGGAGAAAGTTCAAACTGTGATGAGCCGTTCAAATTCAGAATATTCAGTCCATCAGGGCATCGTCTGAAGAGGTCTGCAGTTTGATCAAGGCAAAATCGTTTGAGCGTAACTTGAGCCAGCGCATGCACTCTTGACCTCCAGTAAATGAAGACTGTAAAGTTGTGGCAGAAGAAACAGTGGTGCGAATCTGAAGATGCAAACTTACATGAGGGAGGTTCGTCTCTCTGCAGACAGCAGCCCACTGCTGTGATAGATTCAAACAGTCCACTTCACATCGTAAGAAACCATATCAAGTTTAGTTTGTCCTGCTAAATTACTGAGCGACAGTTTCCCATTTCTCCAAGACTATAAACTAAATTACAGCTTCAAATGTAAACAAAGTCCAATAAAGTTTGTCCTGCTGCTGTACGGGAAAGTTTTGTTGTGCTCTTTAATACAACGAGAATAAAATCTCTATCTACAAAACAAACTGGTATTCAAGTTCAAACCCATGTGTGATAGCAAAGTGGTGAAATCTGAGGGTCGCTGATGGCCTAGCGGTTAGGTTGGGCCTAATGTACGGAGGCTTTACTCCTCCAAGCAAATGGCAAACTTCTAGTCCGACCTGTAGCTCCTTTCCCGCATGTCATTCCCCACTTACCCTCCAATTTCCATTTTTTAAAATAAAAACAAAATCTTGAAAAATTGGTGCAAACTTGAATTTTATGAAGTCTGACCTGTTGATGGTGAACTTCTCCATAAAAGCATCATGAAGTGTCATCATGTGTTACATCATCGGCGAGTTTTATCCTGCAGCAACGACAGATGGCCCCAGGACAGGGAGAGGGAGGGAGGGAGGGAGGGAGGCATGGGCGAGAGAGGTGCACACTGAGTGTAGGGCGCTCTCTCTCTCTCTCTGTTGATTTGTCATCCCCTGATGGAGGTGAAGACCCGACCTGCCTCCGCTCTAATCTGTTTGAGTGTTATGGAGGGTAATGGGAAGGAGAGATGAGTCGGACCGGTCTGTGCGGGGTCGACACCCGGACCGACTTGGACCCGCTGATCGTCCAATGGGAAGGCAAACTGAACTAACGAAGCAGAAAACGGGCAAGAGACGACTCTCCACTCCGGGAGCTCTGAAGGAAAGTGAAGTGAACTGTTAAAGAGGAGTTTGGACGTTTACGTTTCCTGTCGCTCTGGATTATGAACCTCAAAATGTCTGCGGTGTCTCGTATCCTTGTTGTTGGATTTCTGGATCAAGTCGTAGAGAGTAGAAAGTAAGTTGAGTTGACAGAACAGCAAGTAGAGATTTTGAAAAGTTCCTGTAAGAGACTCAGTTTCCATTGGAACATTTGGCTAAAGATTCTGGTACAACTTCAAACTCATCTGGAGTCTGAACGACTTCTGCAGATTTTTGTTTTGTTTTTCCAACGAGTACGTCTTTTTCCTGCCATGCAGAGTGAGTTTAAACTCAGATGTATAGGTAATCTTTTTTTCATTTCTCGTTTGCTTTAATCCTCACCGTAAAAAGTTACTATCTGAAAGTTTTTGGTCCCAGTCGCTCACATTCAAACTTTACATTTGTTCCTTTGTGTGACAGATTTTAAACACAAAGCTGGTGATGAAATAAGCGTCCATTGTCTCTCTCTTTAAAAGCCAAAAAAAGGACCTTAGAGAAGTTTAGTGACTTTATTTTGACATGGAGTCTGCTGATAGTTGAGGTGTTGTGAAGGCGTTTGTACAGAGAGCGTGTCGAGTCGAGTGTCTTCAGTTACATTGAGAAACTGAAGCTGCCGCCTGCAGACTCTGGTTACCAGTCGGATGAATAATAACGTGGCTGTGACGGCGGCAGCAGAGAGGACGGGACAAGGTCCACCAGCGTTTATCACTTCTGTGGAAATGTGGTGTTGACTGTGACAGGGGCGGGATTCAGGACAGAGGTGAAACAAAAGCGAGGACAGAGAGTCGGAGGATTAAATAGATAAAACCAGACCTGATGAGCCGCGTTCACCTGGACGGGGAAACGTTTTGAAGACCACAGAGCCCCTTCGTCTCACAAAACTTTGAGGATGTAATCGAGACACCCGTCGGCTCCCACCTGAACAGGACTGGACTTTCGTTTTTTAACCGTTTTGGATTCAGAGACGATGACGTAGAACATCCACCAAAAACCTCCTTCCTCCTGAGCTGAGCTGGATCTGCGGGACTGGGTCATGTACGTCCTGTGCACTCTGGCGGTCTTGACCCTCCACAGCCTCGTCAAGAGCTGGACCAACAAGGCGGTGGATTCCGATCGGAGCTCGGAGGCTGCGGGGCAGGAAGGTCGTCCAGAGGGTGGAGGATGGGGGGCTTCCAGGTCTAAGGGGGTTGGAGGAGGTCGGATGAAGAGTGTGGACTGTGGAGGACAGAGGGGCTGCAGAGCTGAAGGGAAGCGGAGGCGAGGAGGGGGCGTGCGCAACATCCCAGACGGCAGGAAACGAGTTCAGGTGAGGAGATGGAGATCAGGTTCAGGCTGCAGAGGTTACAACCAACTAAAAAGAATCACAACAAGAACAAGATGTACTACAGTGGAAAATACTTTGAAGTACACTCAAATACTTTAAGCGTGGATTCAGGTTTTCTCCTTTTTTTTTTGTTCATTTAATTTCTTGTGTTGTGACCCTTTGATGAAACAGCCTTGAAGAGTTAAAGAGATGGGATGAGAAGAATAATGGGCGCCGATGGACTACTGTTTAGTTTGTGTGGCCCATGTACTGAGGCTACCGTCCGGCCCGGGTTAGAATCCGACCCGTTGCGCATTTTCCGCGTGTCATTCCCCTCTCTCCTTAACAAAGGCACATTAAAGCCCCCCCCCCCCCCCCAAAATCTGATTGAAGTCCGCTGCCGCAGTTGTTTTTCAAACGCAGACAATTGAATTGTAGCCGTAAGCTGTAAACTAGCAAGCATCTGTCCATTATTTCAGAAAGGATACTGATCACTGTACGGGAACTGGGTTGTGTGTACGGCTCTCAAACTTTATTTTTTTAATCATGATTAGTCGCCGACTTCCAATAGGTAATCACAATTATTCACATTAATTGAAAATGCAAAATAATGGAATTTAAAGTTTGAGTTATGCTTTTATTTTGATCTTAAGCTAAGGGTTCTTACTACTTGTTTGGATAGTTTGGAAGAAACTATGGGAACTGAGGTAACAACATTAACTTAACTATGGAATAAGGAACATCATTGGATTAATGTTAGGTCTCTTAAATCAATACATTTATTATTACAGTCTCGAGGTCACATTTTTGTTCTGGCTGTGTCCTGAGATCACTTTTGTAGTGTTGGAGTACTCCAAATCGGTCTCAGCCTCACCTCGGAGTCAAAAGCATTTTGTAATGATTCGGTGTTGTATTGATGGACTGATTGATTGACTCCACTCTGAATAAAACTGAGCAGGTAATGTTACCATTTGAATACACTCAGACTGTGTTTATCACCGCCCCTTCATGTGCACATCCCATTTAATCAATGCAGTGTGTATGAAGTCATGAACCCAGGAAACACAACACCACGGGTAGACCTTCCACAGTCAGGTCATTCAGGACTTTATAGAGTCTTTTTAAAGGTCTTGTAAGAAACCTTTATGAGGCCTTTTTGTTGGTTCAGAGTGCAGGACAAACCCTGACCAGCCTCTTTAGCCTCTCATGTCTTTTAATGCCGACTTTTCTACCTTCTGAACGCCACCTGAAGCTTCATCACCTCCGTGCTGTGTTCATGGACTTTATGTACATGTCAGTGTCGGTACATTCCAGTTAAATCTGGCGTGTCTGGTTCTCAGCGTGACATTCTTCTATCGTGTGAAGCGTTTGAAGGCATGACGGGAAACTTTAATGGCTGAAATCCTGTTACATGTTGCAGCGCTCTGGGTCGAGCCTCTGTCAGTCAGATCAGCAGTTATATAACCACAGATTTATCATCATCTGATCACGATAATCTGACTGCTGAGCGCTGACGGGAGAATATAGGCTCTCCTCCTGCAGGTTTTATTGTCATGATGCATCCCCCGTTTCTTGTTTTTCTTCTGTTTAATGACAAACACTGATACCTAGAAGCTTTCTTCAGTCACCTTTGACAATCTCTGTGTGTGAAGCTCAGGTGTCTCATTGGTGACAATTTCATTTCTTCTGTTCCTCTTGTGCTTTTTAACCCGGATGTATGTTTGAAATGGACAAGTAACAAAGAGGCAGAAAGGACGGAAGAGTATGGAGGCGGTAATTAAGTTTAACTTCGCACAGCAGAGTTGGCAGTCCGATTTCTACGCTTGTCATAGCGCCAGTTTTCAGTTCCTCTTTCTCTGCTTGTTTGTGTACAGGAAACCATGGCGACCGAAACTGAGCAGCAGATGATTATACTGACTTGTTGCCTTCTTGCTTCTGCAGAAGTTTGTAAATGGCAGTGTTGCCGGGAATGTTGTAAATGCAGGAAATACGATGTTATCCAGTGGTCCAATCACAGAGGGCTTGCTGTCGCGTCGTAGTTAGATTTTTCAGGAGGTGCAAGGAGGTACCCCGTATGTACAGGGCTACGTGTATGCTACAGTGTAGATTGGACGCTGAAGTATAAATCAGGATTGTTTTCCTCAGTATTGTTTTTTTAGAGGTCATCTTAAATGACTACTGGTAACTCAGCAGTGACAAAAGCAGCTACACCGCTTTTGAAACCACTTTGGGTGTCTGATGGGGTTTGCGATTTCTCCGTTTGACACTCGGTGTGTGATACTAAAGAAAACTGCTAATACAAAGGCATCAGTGGACCACATGTTCAATCACTGTTGTGTTAACTCATTATGCCACCAACGCACCTCTTAATCTCTTTGGCTCTGGCACTTGTTTGGGCGAGCGGGGCTGCAAACCCGCTTGTTAGCATGGTTTGGCCTCCGCAGCTGCCATGAACAGCCTCTGATCACTCGCACGATATTACTGCGATTTATTTTTCAGAGTACCGCTGTGAACCATGACACCTTTGAATCGATTTTTAACTGCCTCGTGATTAATCTTTACATCTCTAGTTGTTGATCAATTCTGGTCCAAAAGTTGGCCTTTTGAGTACAAACTATTTAAATTTGACATATTGTGTTAGAAATTTGCTCAGTGACTGCCCTCTACTGGTTGAAGCCAGCTACTGCTGTTGAATTGGATTGGCTGAGCTGGTGTTTGGTGACGTCAGTGGTGACAGCTTTCACGGCAAACTGTTGGGATTGCCGGGTTCGAATCCAGCCTGTGGCTCCTTTCCCGCATGTCCTTCCCCACTCTCTCGCTCCCTGATTTCCAGCTCTATCCACTGTCCTAGCACTCCATTAAAGACACAAAAAGCTCAAAAATAAATCTTTGGAAAAAAAAACAAAAAAAAAAAAAACTGTTGGGATTGAAGTGGATTGAGAGAATTTTTTGATTGTATCTGAAATCTAAGTGGTTTGCTGTGAAAAAACGGGTCTAATTGTTTAAAGATGTTAAAGCCATTCAGATACGCCCCCCTCCCTGTCCTCCACATGCTGCCTCTGCTAACTGTCACAACAGTGTCTGCTGCTTCTAGAAACCTAAAGGTGCTAATCCGTTAATGTGTATCTCACACTGTGTGATGTTGCGGCTGATGGTAACGGGGTTAGGTGCCCCTTTAAGTTCACAGTCCTGTGCATGTATTCATGAAAGGTTATTTAGAAAGGACAGGAACTGGTGCCGTTTAAAAAGCCACATTTTGAAACTGTGGAAACGGTTAACTTTCAAACATTTGTAGAGCAGAATTAATCAAAATAAACAGTATTACAGAGGGTTAAATAATTCATACTGAAGCTATAGTTCATTCTAGTGATTGTGTTTTTCCATTTTTCACTTTCCTAAAAACACACATGTATGAACACACACACATTGGGCTGTTTAATATTTCAGCGGGGGGAGGAGCAGCGCCTCACGCTTCAGTTGAGGCTGAAATATTTATCCATGGATGGGATGGAGGGAGGGAGGGAGAGGGGGCGGGCTTCAGGAGGTGTGATGCTGCTGTGCTGTTGCTAGGGGAACAGAGAGGGAGGAAGCTGTTGGTGTGTGTGCTGAGGGGGTCGGCTGGTGGCTTTGACACTGATCCTGCTGTGTGTGTGTGTGTGTGTGTGTGTGTCGCTGTGTATCGGCGTGAGGCTGCAGCAAGGAGCGAGATGCAGCAATGATGGGGACCTGGAGGCCGCAGGGAGGGAGGTAAGAGAACCGACCGGACGGACACAAAGATGGAGAGATGGAGGGACGGAGGTCTGAGGGGAGAGACGCTGCACAGGGAACAGACATGTTGAATAGAGACGGAGGGTAATCCAGTGAGATGGAGGTCTGACTGTAACCTGATGCAGAGTGTCGTATTCCCTCTGATGACCTCAATATATTCTCCGTATGTTCAGAGGAGAGCAGCTTTCAGCTTCATTTTGTCTTTTATTTTCATCTGTTTGGATTCTCTCGCCCACCCTGATAATCCTCCTTTTGTCTGGTAATGTTTTCTCTCTCCTACGTTTTTTTTTTTTTCTGCCTCAGCGTGTCCCACATGTAGATTGTTTTTTTTTTCCTGTGGTTCTCTAAAGCAGATTTTTGCTTTTATAATCACAAAATGACCTCTTTTTAAAAAAAAAAAAAATTTAAATTAAAAACGAAGCAGCCTGCTGAAAAACGCTCTCTGCCAAGCCTCACACCAGGATAGTGTTCACACCCAACCGCAGGTGAGGGCCCAAAATCAGGAAGCAAAGGATAAGGGAGGTCGTCTGCACGCTAAAATGATGAAATCATCGGGGTCTCTGTAAGGTAACGTGCCGGACAGCACGTGTAGGCCAAACTACAGGAGGATATTTTTAGCTCAGTGAGTGACTTCAAAGCCGGTTGCTTTCAATGACTTCAATTGTTTCATGTGTGTCTGGAAACGCTGATGCAGAAAGACACATCGTTAATCTAATTGATGTCTCAGTATCTGGATTACATTTTTATAACGGAACTGTCCTGCAGAGTAGCTGTAGTGTGGTGGTTCAGTTGTAAGAAAGGCTGTGTGTGTGTGAGCCAACATGGTTTGACTCTGAGCACATGGAGAAAACAGAAAGAGATGATTTGACCCAGTTTTAGGGAAGAAGGGGAGGAAAGGGGGGGGGTATCTTGGAGGGAGGTAAACAGAGGATGTGCTGCACATTTGGTTATTTTTTTGTGTTGTGTGTTTTAATATGACGACTGCATATTTATGAATACTTCATCATTTTAAGATGGTTTCATATAGGGATGTGCGTAACTAGCTGATTAAATGGTTAAATGTCACCGTCTCTGCATGAAGAATTACATGACGCTTAAACAAACGTGTAAGAGCCATATTCATGTTTTTGGGTCAAGCTGTAATCTCATTCATTATTGTGTCACTGGGTGTCGCTGTCCTTTTCCCTCTAGGGCGCAGGTATATAGGTACATGACTTGTCAAAGGAACTGGGTGTGTTTGACCCCGGAAGGGCATGTGGTTTTTGACCGCTGTGGCGGCAGGCAGCTGAGAAACCACAGCTGTATAGTTTGTTTGCTCAATGAATGGAAACTGTTGGACGCTGAATTCACATTGCACATGTTGCTACAATAACATGGATTGTGTTTTTCTGCAAACTGAAGGCACGCCTGCAGAAGTGTTACTGAAGCAACATATAGAGCAAACGGTATAGCGCGTCAGCCAGGTCACTCCTGGGAGTCAGAACACATCGGCAGCTTTAGTATTGGACTAAGCTTCTATAAAATGATTAATTTTTTATTTGTTGATCCACAGTGCGGGTCAAACACAGCCATACGTGGCTAATCTGCATTCTTCTGGCTCTGCTGCCTGGATGTAAACAAGAACAGAGGCTGGCGTCTTGTAGGTGCAGCCCCTCTGGCAGTATTTTGATCTATTGCATATCGACCACAGCAATAAGTAAACCACATTTAGCACGGGCATGCAGATCTGAACCGGCAAGGAGGACCTCCTTCCGGTTTTCCTAGCACTGCTAGGTAGCTAATTTTTTTTGCTTGCAGACCATTTCAAAGAAATCGTTCTCAATTTTGACTTTTTTCTGAGTGTTGTCTTCGCTTTAGACTAGTCGCTTCAATTGTGAATTAAAATTTCCTTTTAACAGGCTAGAAAATAAGTCACCTGGAACACCCCTAGTTCCAATGTTGTTAAACTGGGGCCCTGACGTTAAAATGACAAAAAAAATTTAAAGATTTATTTTGGGCTTCTTATGTCATTTTTTTTTTTCAGAGATGGGCGGTGGATAGAGTCCAAAATCAGAGAGAGAGAGAGAGAGAGAGAGAGAGAGAGAGATTAATGAAATGCTTGGGAAAGGAGCCACAGGTCGATATTTGAACCCAGGCTGCCCTCTTGGAGGACTTAAGCCTCCGTACATGGGGAACGTGCACTAACCAAACCAAAAGTTTTTAAATTACACCAGTGAATACCTTCAGACTGCTGATGTGAAACAGGATGTAAAGACTGTAATTTAATCCTCGGGGAGAAATGCACCTGATCATTGTCGTCTCCTGAAAGCACAGGCTGCTCTTACTCTTAACATCTGAAAGCATTACAGAAATGATCTCTGCAGAGATGAACCTTTTTGTTCATTTAAGATCTTTTTTTTTTTTTTTTTAACTAACAAAAGAACTGTTGCATCGCAAAGCAAATTTTTTTTTAGGTCCAACTCTGCACAATATACTTTACACTCTAAAGTCAAGGCAGCGGGAGAAGAGCAGCTCCTGTGTTCTGCAGTTGACTTTGTTTATGGTGTGTCGTCATCATGGGCGTGGCTCAGTCTCTGCTCTCACACAATGAATAATGCTGAATATGGCTATGAAGAAAAAAGGCCTTAAGCATCTTTAATACCAGTACTTAAGATTGGATCAGGACATTAATTTTATATCCTTTAGTGATTTTGATGGACTTGCATTGAAGAACATACGAGTTAAAGGAGACGTTACTTTACAAGAAAACTAAATTAAAGGAACATTTCATGTTTAATTTCTTTGTAGAGATCTGAGTGTTTACTTCCACCTGTGAGCAGTAATGAGCCATCAGTAAATTGTGTGTCAGACTGATCCAGGGTCTGTGTGTTGAGGTGTGTGTAGACAATAGACTGTAAATATTAATGGACAAAGCCTGAGTGACGTCACCCGTCTGTTACAGTGGTGGGCTCTCGAGTCCCATCAGTGGTGGTCTCCATGCTGGAAAAGCTGTCTCAGCCTAACTTTCAGTCAACCTAACGACAGGCTGAGAGCTGGATGTGACTTCTGCTCCTTCTGCAGCCAGCCTCTAGTGGACACTCGGATGAACTGCAGGATTTTGCGCTTCTGCATCGGCTTCATTTTTCAACACTGGAGGTTGCCGCTTGGTGTGAACAGACATATGGACTGTGAAGGTGTCAGACTGCAGCACATGTCTCTCTGCTGCTTTTTTTTTACAGCCAGGAAACCTTAAGCTGCTGGATGGAAACTGTAGATGGAAAATAACACAGCCTTCCACGTGTTCATCGTTTACTGCAGGAAGAAATGATCAACCGAACTGAGCCTCAGTGCTGCAACGTACAACCGGTCCTGCTAAAGACGTGTACAAAATCAGTCAGAGCTGTCCAAATAATGTATTCTGCATTTACCTGACCAGGGTAAAATCAGAGTGTGAATATGTGTATGTGTTTGTTTGTGTGTGTATGATAACAGGCAGTTTGAATGGTTAACCTGAGCTCTGCAGTCTGCAGGGAGAAATGTGTCAGCAGCTGTCAACATTAATAATACTCTCATATACTGTATATGTGTGTGTGTCATTCAAGCATCTTACTCCATACTCTAAGCTCTAATCCACTTTCACAATGCATCTAGAGAGATGGTGTGTGTGTGTGTGTGTGTGTGTGTGTGACCTTCCTCTGTTGAGGGTTTAAATATCAAAGGAATGCTGATGTGCTTGTTAGAATTGGTGCTGAAATATTGCTTGCAGCAGAAAACACAGTCTATTTTATATATTTTGGACTGCAAGTTTTAATATGTAGATGATTAGCAGTGGGCTAAAATGAATAATACACACTAGATGTTTAAAAGAAGACCTGATGATTGCATGAGAAGACATTTCATGGAATTAGATTATAGTTTTCGGGGAGTGACGGCCAGGTTTTCAGGATTTCTGGAGCAGCCAGCAGTTTGCGATAAACACCTTCCAACCACTTCTTTTTCTGTGCGTTGCCGTCGTTTACTGACTGACTAACAATGTAGGAAGTGAGAATGGAGTTGGTGTTGATTGGCGAAGTCTAAGAGCAGATTGTTGGCTGCGCCTGTTTGCACATTTGGACAATAATGAATGCTAAATCATTGTTAGATGAGTGTTGATGGGGTATAGGATTGCATTGTGGCATTACATAGACGGGCTGTAGACCAATGGGCATTCTTCTGGCTCTACTACCTGGATGTAAACAAGTACAGAGAACAGTTAGCATCTTGTAGCAGCAGCGTGTCTGGCAGTAGTTTCATCTAAGAAACCTGAGATGAAGTTGTATGTAGGTTGTTTCAGGTTAAACTGGCTTATTGAGAAAAGCAATACGTGTCCACATTTAGCCCGAGATGTGAACCTGCAAGAAGGCAGATTTGCATAATGGCAGATTTTGATGTTAGCTGTCCACACAGACTTTGACAATATATGGATGTGGCTGGGATGGATGTGATAGAATTATTGTTTCACTGGTGCCAAATATCGGTATTTTAATTCAAACAGAAACAGACAGTCTAAATTGACTCTGTATTGTTCATTGTCAGGATCACCTGTTGCTGTTACTCCATATTTTCCCCCAGGTATACCAACTCAGAGTGTTTGTTTTTACTACCAGGAGAGTGAGAGTTCCAGTCACTCATTAACTCAGTCTGAACCTGCGGTCAGTCGAAGGGTTAACCAGACCATCTGCTCCGCGGATTAACAGATTACACTCGCTCTGAGTTCATCTTTACCAGGAACCTCTCCCGTCAGCTGGTCTCAGATCAGATGTTGATAATCCCGCCGTTATCCAGGACAGAGACTGCAGGCAGGTTAACTGACTCCAGGCTAGACGGAGTTAGCTCAGCGGCCGGTCAGTGGTTCTGTGTGACTGGACTGAATGGGACCAGTTCAGAGGTTGTGAGGAATGAACGACAGCATGTTTGGCTGGGTGGGAACTCTGATCAACAAGAGCCTGCTGGACAGAGAGCGATACGTTCACCTGTTAGAGCTGACACCTCGATGCGGACATGGACGGGTAAGAAGAGAGGGGGTCAGGGTCAGGTTTGGGAGGCTGTTGTTGGATTAGCGGCGCCCCACAGGTGAGACTGGACACTAGACTAATGAGGCCATTTCAGAAGTCAAACTTTGCCTGTGAGATATATTTTACACTCAAGTGCTCAGGGTGTAAAATATACCCGTGTGTTGGGACGAGGGTTGACTCACAGCAGATTTTTAAACTTTGATTCAGTTCTAGTAAAAATCAAAACGGGCAACAAAAATATTAGCCGTTAGCATCCAGTAACTTCTTGGTTTTTGTAATCACAAATTGCAGGCAAACTCCTGCACACTGTTTCAAATCGCACAAATAGGTTGGCAATATGTTTCTGCAATTTAGACAGTGCTCGCTCTCTTTCGCTCACCGCAGTTGTTGATCAGAAATATGATGCTGTCGCTTTATAAAATAACAGAGATGTATCATTTTAGAACACATGCTAGTATAGACTCAGTAAAATAATGACAACCTTAGTTTGCACATATTTAGCCACCTTATGTCCCTACATGTGATTTATCTTACTCAGGATTTTTTTTTGTGTAAATCTGAATTTATTGTTGTTTTGTTTAATGAAAGATTGTTGAAAACGCAGGTTAGAACTTAGGACAGACTTGCTTTGCATTCATGTGCAGTTAAATGCTCGGTATCAGCCTCGCTAGCAGCACTGCATGATGACAGTGGAACTTGTTGCTAAAAGCTAGCATACACATGCTAACAAGCTCAATATCACAATGCTAACATTCAGGTAATTTCTTTTAACCAAATGTCACTTGTTGGTTAAAACGTTCGTCGTCCTGGTTCAGTGTAACTTGCTAACAATAAAAATGCTAACATGCTAATTTTTTAGCAGGTTTGGGTTACATTAGTGTGTTAGCATGCTAACAATCGCACCATGAAAGTTCTACATCAGTGATGTTCATGAGATCATAAAGCCAGATCCTGACCTCCAACCTACATGCAGAGCGTTAAATCCCTTACAGACTTAACTGAGGACAGGCGTGCAGTGTGAAAGTGTGTGAGTTCACCAGGGCGAGACCGGGCCGCATGTGAAGGGTCAAAGTAGAAAGAGTCGAGGTCTGTCACTGGACTGTGTGCTCTGCTGAGTCAATCACTTCTACACTCTGTTCTGTGTCTGGAGTCTTTGGTCTCCTCTGATCCTCTTGAGTCTCTGTGGTGAGTTTGATGGCTCTGTTTATGAACATGTTCTGGTTCTCTGTTGTGTTTACTTCTTAGAGTGCAGAGTCCTGAACGGAGGGCTTAATGCAGTAAGCAAACACTCACATAGACTATCAGACTGTGAAAAGACTTTAACAGGCTGAAGTCTGACCCCCTCTCAAGGTATTTTAATCACCGTCTTCAAGACTTCGACTTGATATCTTTGCAGTGATAGAAAGTTTCCCAAGGTACCGTAAGTGTACGAGTACGATTGAGTTCTGGTGTCTTGTTCCTGCAGGAATATTCCAAAAAGAGAAAAGAACTCCCCCTCTTTAAACTTTGTTTCATTCATCAGAAACAGAATCGAGCATACTCGCAGTCATCTTTTTGACGTACTTGAAAACACAATCTGTACATTCTGCAACAAAAGATGACTTACAGGAGAGGCTGGCGGGGAATCATGGGAGTTCTCTGTGCTACTCTCTGCTTTTTTTTTTTTTTTAAAGATTTATTTTTGGGCTTTTTGTGCCTTTAATAGAGAGATAGGACAGTGGATAGAGTCTGAAATCAGAGAGAGAGAGTGGGGAATGACATGCGGGAAGGAAGCCACAGGTGGGATGTGAACCCGGGCCGTCCGCTTGAGACGACAGCCTCCATACGTGGGGCGCGCGCACTAACCACTGCGCCACCAGCGCCCCCTCTCTGCTTTTAATGAAGATATTTTAATGTAAACGTCTTAAAATTATTTTCTTAAAATTTAAAAATCAGTGTATTGATTGATGCTTAGATGGGCTCAGTAAATAATAAAGAATCATCTCTTTTAGGCAGTGTGGAAACAATCTTTGAATCTTGTGTTGGCTTCTGAAAGCTGAAAGCACACTGACGATAGAGACAGTTTGACTAAATTAATGAAGGCTGAAAAGAATACGACTGAGGCTGCATCCCTGATTTGATCAAAGTGACACCTTGCTCTATGTTGTGTCAGATCGAATAGCTGATATGTGAGGTTTTTTTTTTTGTGCAGAAACAATACCAGGGGGCTGTCAGGAGAAACTCCAGATTAAGTCTGAGAGATAAATCTGGTTCACGCATACAGCTCAACCTGAAAGACATCAGGACTTTTTCAAGAGTTTTGTGCGAGTGTGATTTGTTTTTTTAAGTGAATTATTTCAGAGCATCTCTTCAGATTTTCACTCAGTTGATTTGTAGTTTTTTGATTTTTCTTTGCACAATAAACAAATCATCACAACGTTCGATCTTTCCACCCTGAGCCTAATATCAGAGGAAAGTGACAGCTGTGTGAGTTTCTCCAACACTCTTCCTCCCTGTGTCTCCAGCCGGTCCAGCGGTCCAGCGCTCTGCTCAGCCCGGCGGTCATGTTCAGCACAAGAAAGACCTGGGACCTCGGCCACGCCCCCTGCCTGCAGGATCTTTGGAAAAAAGACATCTCATTGGACGGTGAGTCAGACGGAGGAGGGAGCTTTAAACAGAAAAAAAAAAAAACCTCCAGCAGTGTGGCTGCATTTTTTGGCATGACAGCAGAGTGTGTGTGTGTGTGTGTGTGTGTGTGTGTGAGTGTAGGTGTGTGTGTACAGAGAGACAGAGAGGTGAGTCAGACCTGTTAGTAATGAATGGAGCTGGATAGTGAGAGGCAGAGGAAACCCGAGTGTGTGTGGGGGGGACGAACAGGTGAGCTGAACATATTTATTTATTGATGTTTGTTATGTTATTGAGTGTTTCTCTCAGCTGATCGGTTTACAGTCCGAGTCCCCGGAGAGACCTCGGATCAGGTTTACAACACAGGAGCTTTTGTCAGACACAGAGAGAGAGAGAGAGAGAGTTTAATTTTCTCTTTATTTTCCTTCTCAGGCAGAGTTTGTTCTTCATGTTTGACTTTCCTTCTTCAGTTTCAAACTGCTCTCCATCCAAACGTATTTATTTGTTAATTAATCTGTTAAAAAAAAAAGTTTCTGATGTTCAGAGCTGCTCAGAATAATCAGCGTCTACGTTTCCTGTGATCAGGTTTTTACTTTATTTTGGGCGTCTGAAAATTCAATCAAAGACATTCAAGAGGTAAAAATCTCCAGCAATGTTTTCTTTGTAAGTTTACTTAATTGACATCATGAAACTAAAAAGAGAATAGCATGCTGACAGCTTAAACTTTCACCCAACACGTTGTACTCGATGGTTTTTCTGAACCGATAGTCAAACACTTTAACGATCATTAATCGATTAATCGTTCTTAATGAGCTGAATGATGCACGTCTTTTCTCAGTTTATGTTACATTGAAACTATTATAGAAGCACAAGAGTTACATGACACATGAATTCATTCAAAACTAGAGATGCACAGATCCACTTATTTTCAGATCCGATAATCCTACTGATTCCGATATTTTTATTATATATATATACATAACTAATAGTGTTGTTGTTGGTGGTGGTGTTGTCTGTGAGGCTACACAAAGCTGTAGTAAACCCGGCATTTCATTGTGCTGTCTACATACAAACTGGAAGCAGCAACAGCTGTCAGGTTTTTCAAATTAAATCTTTTAAACTGAAGTGTAAGAGTTGGACTTTTCAGAATCAGATTTATTGGCCTGGTATGCTTACACACACGCAAGGAATGTAACTTTGGTGAACTGTGCTCTCTTATGTACAGGTACAACATTAAATATCAACAATAAACATGATAAGAAAAGACTAATATTTACATGACTAAATATGAAACAGTGCAGTGGTGAATAGTGCGAAAGATGCTGAAGTAACATGATGATAATAAAAAATAAAGAACGAGCTGTTCATCTCATCTGGACGTTGTCATGGAGACGATGTGTGAACACTTCTTACAGTTCAGTCTGAACGTCTTCAGAGTGAGACTGTGCGAGCTGAGGATGTTTAAAGTGAACAACCATCTTTCTTTATCAGTGAGGTGGATCGGCGCCGTCAGTACGATATCTGATTTGTGAATAACTTCAATATCAGAGCCGATATAAGATCTGTCCCGTCTCTATTCAAAACAAACAGTTTGAACTAATAAAACAACAACGCTCTCGTTTAAAATCAACGTATGCCTGTCCCTATTTAACAGAGCTGCTAACAAAACGATTCCAAACTAATGAAACTCCTTTTTAAAACCAACATAAAGTTCTGTATAAAAGTGAAATAAAACCTTTTGAGCCTCTTCACAGTTCACTTAATTCTGATTTTTTGTCGGCTCCTTGAGAAAATCAACATCTACACGTTCAGGAGTGAGCCGAAAAATACTTGACTCACCATGATACATGTACGGACTAGGTGTTTTTTTATTTTTTTTAATTGCACACAAGGGGTAGAGAACGAGCAGGGAGACAGGGAGGCATGTGATTGGTTCATCAGATTGGTACCTCGTGGCAGACAGTGGTCAAAGTTTTTTCAGGCTTAAAACGGATACAGATGATAGATTTTCTTTGTTCCTTTTTCAGAGCACCAGAGTTTTTAATTTCTGTCAGGACCTAGGCAAGGGAAGGCAAGCTTATTTCTATAGCCCATATCAACAACAAGGTAATTCAAAGTGCTTCACACAAGACATCAAAAGCATCATGACAGAGGAAAAAAAAAAAAACATTAAAATAGAAAATTAAAAAATCACTAAAACAAACAATTCACAATCACAGAACCATTCAGACATAACTTGCCATTTTTACTACCTCCTTCATATCCCAGACTGTTGGATATTTTAATTAATGATATTTATTAATCTGACCTAAAGACAATTTCAACCAAAGTCTTAAAAAGTGGAGCTGGAGGAAATGACCGACCCTGCCTTTAAAGTTCTGTATTCACCGTTAACAAAGTTGGAACAGAATTTTCCGTGTCTGAATATTATTTTTAGGATGTAATCTAACTTTAACAGTGACGCAGCGTTTTATTCACACCGCTCGTTTTCTTTTGTTGCTGCGTTCATGCAGGGAGCGTGCTCACAAACATCAGTGTGTTGGCAGCTAATTAGCGTTAACGACTGAAAGCTGATTTATGAATTATGAAATGTTTTCCTTGTCCTGACTAATTTCACAGCTGCACACAGAAAAGTTATGCAACCTTATAAACATGCCTGAGTTCTGCATCATCGCCTCAGAGTAGCCATGGTAACGGTCGTTGTTTTCTATCCGTGATGTTTGACTACGTCTATTAGCGGAGTTTCAGCGTGTGCACTAATCAAATGATTCTCATTGAAGCGAACATCAATAAACTCAAACTGCTGCTGGATATTTGAATCTGAGTGAAAGTCAGGCTGATAGTTATCGTCTGCACAGACTCTGAGAGGTACCTGTTGAAGAGACCCTTTATTCTCACTGTCAAAGGGTCGCTTGTGTTTTTAAACTCAGTCCCTTTTTATTTACATTCTGGCTTGTAGATGATAATGGAGCTATCCCACAACATCATGTACCTTTTTTTTAGATTCCTTCAGCAGACTGATATTATTATTATTTTTGCCGAGACATAATCATTGGGAAAGAAAGTAGGTGCTGGTTTTTACTGTTGAAAGACATCATCCAAATGAGATTAAACTTTTTGTTCAGGAGTCAGATTCTCTGTTTTTTAATTTTTTAAACATTCATGATGTCGCTCACCGAAGTTAAATTCCTTGTGTGTGTGTGTGTGTGTTAGCATACCTGGCTAATAAAGCTGATTCTGATTCTCACAAAACCAACAAACTCCACGGACAAAAATACCAAAAAAGTTCACCTCACAGAACACGAGCTGCTCCGGTGCACTCTGATCTTTCGTACCGTACAAAGTAGAGCTGGGTGTTTCCCACAACCCCACGATACGATACGATCACGATGCAGGGGCCACGGTACGATATCGTGATAAAGGTTTATTTTGGATAATGACCACGTCCGACACAGACTCCACTACAACAGCTGTTCTTTATTGTTGAGAATAACAGCAGAGGCGTATTAAGGATCCTACAACTTCAAACACTTCACTTCAGCTCCTCAGAGATCCTAGAAACACATTCAAACATTTGAATCCCATGTCCACGTCAATCCTATGGCTACTGCACCATCGGTCGATTGCCCTTCAAATCTGTCATCGCAGCTCTGCAGCTAAACTCTGTAACATCTGCATCCATACATATTAACAAGGAGCACATGATGATATCGATTTTTTTTTTTTTTTTAGAGCACAGCCCTTGTGCATAGCGAAATTCTTCAAACACTATTTCTTGTGCTTATTGCTTTAAACCTTACTTACCTTCCTTATTTTACTAATTTCTCTGAATATTTCTACAGCTATGTTGTGTTTAAGATTAACTGTGACAATTGAATTTCCCCCCTGAGGATGAGTGAAGTATTTCTGACTCTGATCTCTTGTTGTCTCCATAGGTTAGTTTGCTTGTTTTGGGTGTTTGAGTGATGTTTCCATGCAGTACAGCATTTCTTTTTAACAGACACTGGCTTTAAAGAGAGTAATGTAAGGATGTTTACTGATTTAAACTACACATGTTGATAAATGTTTGTTTTCCACTGATTCAATCTTCTCTAATGCACATTTAAAAAACGCTGCGATAGGAACACAGACTAGAAATCTCGACTTTATTTTCCAACATTTTCAGCACAAACTGTTAGAAGTCTACGTGTTCAACTTTAACTATGTCATCATGGCAAAGCAAACACAGGGTTTTCCAGCAGGAACGCGTGTGTGTGTGTGTTTATAATCCTGTTTTCTTATAATCCAGTCAGTGTGTCGGTTCAGCTCGGTGTGTGTGTGTGTGTGTGTGTGTGTAAGTCTGTGTAATGCTCAGATTTCTCACACAGAGTGCAGATTGTTCTCAGGTTGATAAGATTGGAGGCCTTACAGAAAACTTGTGACTACACACATGCTCACACACACACACACACACACACACACACACTGTTACACTCATAGTTTCGAGCAGGTTAATGTATCGGAGCTGTTATCACCTGTTATCTGGTCGGACTGGTTTCCTGGTTTTCAGGAGGAGCGCAGGTGTAGTCGGCAGCAGGCGGAGCGAGAACGTCTGAGCTGAGTCAGGACAAAGAATTCAGGTTATTTCTCCTTTTGGTGCCAAACTTCAATAATCAGTCATCGCAAATCTGCTTACATGGACTCCGTTTATTTGGAGAACCCTTGTTCTCCTGAGGGACTTAGACTTTTCCCGTGTGCACACAAACAGGGGAAGGTATGTGGAGTTCTTACTCAAGAAGGTTTCAACATTGAGCTGCAGGAGTGTGAGCAGAAACCTGCACTTAGTGCTTCATGTTTACTCTGCAAAGGTGTGAGTGTGTGCTGAGGTAGTGTTCACCCTTCAGTTCAGACGTTGAGTCATTAAACTTTTATTTACATTTACATGAAAACTAGGGCCCGACTGATATGGGATTTTTGGGGCCGATATCGACACTGATATATATGATGATATCTTTTTTTAGATCTGTCTTCGACCTGAACAGATAGATACATTTATTGCATTGATTCCTCAAATGCAGTGTCCACACATGCTTCCCCCCCATCCAGTGGGATGAACAGTCTCTGATCAGGCGCGGTCTCAAAAGAAAAGCCCGCCAGTGAAACATCAAAATGTAACTGTTCACGTTTTAATCAAAGTTATTTTGGTCATTTACTTCATAGAAGAGATGTTTAGCTGTTCTACTAAAACGGCTTTATAACCTCAAGAAGAAATAAAATGAAGACAAACTGTTTTTGTCCCTCCTGTGTGTCCGTAGCGAGCTCAGTGGACTTCCTGATGAGTGATGGTGAAGACGACGGCTCCTTCCTGTCTCTGCCAACCGCCGCCTTCTCACAGCGCCCCTCTCTGACCACAGAGCTGAACGAAACAAACGCACCCAGCCAGCAGCTGCTCATACAGGTGTGACACAGAAAGACGCCGTGTCTGTGAGAGAGAGAGTGTGTGTGTGTTTGTGTTTGTGTGTGTGTTTGAAATCTGTGCAGTGAGAGTGACAACGACAGCGCTGAGTCATCGCTGACCTCAGCACAAACTCTATCTCTGTCTACACCTCGGAGGAGACGTCCTGTCGACCCGCTCATCACATCTCTGACATCATTGTTGATCCAGTCTGATGTTTTTGTCACTCTGCATGATGCTTCTCACACACAGACACACACACACACACACACACACACACACACACACACACACACAAACGCTGCATCTGCTTAGCTCACACCAAAATTGAAGGGAACATTTTTGCTGAATTCAGCTCAAATTAAATCCTCCTGAAGATGTCGGTTGGTGTTGAACTTCAGGTTTCATAATACCATTTGGTTTCAGAAAGAGGAATAAAGCTGATATTTAGCTGACAAATGACGTTAATAGATCGGTACACTGACTTGCATACTTGCCTGGACTAATTTATGTACTTTAAGCTTGTATGTGTATGTGATGATGATGATATCTGCATTGGAAAAAACGTTGAATATTTTGCATGTGACTTTGTGCTGATGTTTTATTGTCTGTCTTGTCTCAGCCTCTCTGTTCTCACCTCTCCTCTCATGCTGTGCTGTCCTTCATTTTCCACGCTGTTCATGTCTGCAGAATGTCACCTGGTCCTACTTGTGGACACCTGCTAACGTAAAGAACCTTCATTGACCTTCTCATGTCTCATAGTTTCTGTTTTGACTAAGAACTGCTTTTCTTTTCCCTCCTCTTCATATTAACCTTTAGCTTCCTCGTTGTTCTATCCCTTCCTGCATGCTTTCACTGCCTGACGGCTGTGTTAGAGCTGTAGATGTGTAAAAGACAAATCTCAGTTTCTGCAGCTTTCTCTCCTTTGAATCAGCTCAAGATGACTACAGGGTTATGCTAACTCTATCAATATGTGACCTGTGTGTGGGTTCAGACTCTACAGGACAAAGTGAGCGAGTTTCAGGCTCGTCTTCGCTCTGAAGAAGTCACCCGTCACCTGCTGCTCCAGCAGCTGCAGCAGCAGAGCGTCTACGAGAAGACGGGCGTCGGTGTCGGAGGAGTTCAGACGTCTGCAGTGCCCAACGGTGAGAAACCCAGCTGTTTCCATCCAGCTGTGGCGCCAGTCTTTAACAGGCTGCATGTTCTGAAATGGTCCAGTAGCGTCCATTAGAGTCAAAACTCCAGGAAATACAGTTCTGTATATCAAGTGAAACCAACAACACTCATTCTGCATAACACTGAGCTCCTACAAATACTGTAGGTTTTTTTAATCCTCTTCTTCACCACCTCTTTGGTGCGTCTCTGTGTGTCTCTCCTTCTAAGCCTTTTAGAGTCTTCTGATATATTCTTCATTAACATTTCTAAAATGTCCTTGTCCTTATTCTTGTCATTAATCATGTGTGTTGTTCACAGGTGTGCGGGTGTTGCAGCCAGGTGAGCAGCCTTCAGATCGTCTCAGCTGTCCAGAAGAAGAGCAGCTCGTTACTCGGCTGCGCACACAGGTACGTAACATGCATGCACCAGTACCTCCAACCTCACTCAGTGTCTTTGCACCACATCTCTCAGTTTGTCAAACGTCAGAGGCCGCAGTCGTCTGTATTCAAACACTCAGCTTTGACAAACTTTCCCTGACGTGCATAATCACACGTTAGCCGTCATCTGTCAGTCTGATCTGCATGTGTCAGCATCACCTGTGAAACCACTTTGACAGATTTATTATACCATTCAAACTGATCCTTCAGGCTGAGCTGCTGCCGTCCTTCAGGTCTGATGTCATGTTTTTCTGCAGAGTTGAAGGAGAAGATCTGTGTTGAATGGCTGCTTCCTACCACATTAAATCCTACATGTACATTAGATTAGTAAAAAAACAGCAAATCCCACCCAGTAGGATCAGTAAATGTATTTGTTTCTTAACCTATTTGTAGATATTTGGATTTTTTTTCCACCTGGTTAAACAAATGGAATTCCAAAAATAAGAAAAACGTGTTCAGTGAGTCATTCTTTTTTTTTATGTGTTGTGTTTTTTTCCAGGTGGTGGAGCTGGAGAAGAAGCTGTTGGATCAGACTCAGGAGGTGGAGAGACTCCGCTCTGAACTGGTGAGAATCTGCTGGATCACATTCCTGAGGAACCCTGGGAAAAACCACAAACACACACACACACACACTTAAGAACACATACCTGTGTTTAGGTGTGTGAGAGAGGTGACACAGAGGAGCAGAGATAAAGTATCACTAAGACAAATATTCTACATAATACCAGACAGGTTATCGCTCTGTTGTGTAACCTTGGTGTAAAATGTATTGACTCGGGCTGTCAGCGTTAACACATTAATTTCTCATGAAGTCTCATAAATCACCTGCTGTTTTGTCCCTTTAGGCGTGCCGTAGGTAAGCCACTGCAGCTTCTCCCTGTAGTCATGGTGATAGAAAAGAACACCAGTGCACCTTTGAATGACTCCTTGATGGGTCAAAACGAATATCCACCATATGACATCAAACATTTGACTTCATTAACGTTCTCTTTAACTACTTTCAATCCCTAATAAGTTCCTTTTTCTGTTTTAAGATAAGGCGATTCATCACAATTATTTTTACCTATCCTTTGAAAGCCCTGTTGTTTACCTTTTACGTTTTAATTTTTCAGTATTCAATTTAAAATGGCATGCCTCATTGTGTCCTGTAGGGGGCGACAGACCTGGAGAAGCAGCTGGAGCTGCTGGTGGTGGAGAACCAGCGTCTGAAGCAGGAGCTGAAGTCATGCAAGAGCTCCGAGCTGCTGAACCTCGACGCTGCTGCAGAGACCTGCAGTTGCAGCCACTGCCCTCACAGTCAGGTATATATACATACAGACAGGTACATGAACACAGACAGGTACATGAACACCCCACCAGGTACATGAATACACCACCAGGTACATGAACACAACACCAGGTACATGAATACACCACCAGGTATATATACATACAGACAGGTACATGAACACACCACCAGGTACATGAACACACCATCAGGTACATGAACACACCATCAGGTATATATACATACTGACAGGTACATGAACACACCACCAGGTACATGAACACACCATCAGGTACATGAACACACCATCAGGTATATATACATACTGACAGGTACATGAGCACACCACCAGGTACATGAACACACCACCAGGTACATGAACACACCACCAGGTACATGAACACACCATCAGGTACATGAACACAGCAACCTGAAGGTTCCCACATTATATGTTTAAACTTTAAAGATTGGTGCATGTGAGCTTATTTGGAACATGCTGTAAGTCAAGGCCAAAATAAATCTGACATTTTGCTAATCAGTGAATCTTTTAAAGCCAAAGTTCAAAATACTCAATTAGAATGAAACCTAACTTGTGTGGTGCAGGATGCAGAGTCTCTGCGGAGGGAGGTGTCTCGGTGGGAGGGCCAGGCCCGGCACAGGGAGCGGCGGCTGGCTGAGCTCGAGCGAGAGCTGCTGGAGAAAACCTCCAGAGTGGAGAGTCTCCGCCGGCAGCTGGACGAGTCGACCCGGCAGCTGGAGGACAGCAGGAGGCAGCTGGAGGAGTCGAGGAGGAGGCAGGGCGAGGCCGAGCATAAACTCACCCTCCGGCTGCAGGAGTGCGAGGACCAGCTGGCCAGGCAGGCAGCGTCGCCCCCTAGAGTCAAGGTGAGGAGGAGCTGGTCACAGAAACGATTTAATAACCGGATTGATCTACAATCTGACTGAAGTCGAATATGACGTCTAATTAGTGTGTATTTTGTTTTTTTCAGTATGTCACTCAGACGGTGGAGGTGGAGTCGGCCGACTCTCAGAAATCTCTGGCTGAGCTGCAGGTGAAGAACGCCGGCCTGCAGGAGCAGCTGTCTGTGCAGAGGCAGCTGCTGAGGGAGCTGGAGACACAGCTGCACGAGTCCCAGAGGAGCTGCGCTCAGCTCAGGACGCAGGTAACGCCAACACCGACGATTGTCTGCTCCAGCAGGTAGTTTGCTGCTGTGTCTGCCTCCTACACATCCGTCTGTTGACCTTTCTGCTCTCTGTGTGGAGATTGTCTGTCTACTGTCTGTGTCTGCTGCTCTGACTGCTAATGCGTCTCTGTGTGCTAAGATCCATTTTCATTGAAACGTATTATATTCATGTTAACTGTCCCTTTGATCCTGTAATAGTTCTGTTGTTTTATTCAAACCTCAGGTGTGTTGAAGCAGCCGATGAGGTTTAAAGTGAGGATGTTAGATGGTGTCAGTGACACTTAGGTTAGTTTTAAACCCCCCACCCACCCCCCTCCACCTCCTCCGTTAACCTTCTTCTCTCTGCACGCATGCTGCTGCAGCTGCTCACCGATCAAAGCCGTCTGTGCGGCCTCCTGTCCAAGGCCTTCGGCAGGCGAAACAGCGAGTTGGTTCGCAGGTTGTCCAAGGTTGGCGCAGCACTCCCCCCTCCCTCTTCTTTACGTCACTGAAATTCAAAGATTTCCCAGTCAGAGTGAAACCTCTCTGCTGACCGAGAGTTCAGGCTCCAAAGCTGCCGAATAAAACCGCAAATACCTCCTAAAACTCCTTAAGAGCTAAATCTAGTTACGTAAGAAGACCTTGATTGAATACGAGGGAGTGAGTATAACTTCAGGCCGGGGTCAGGGGGTTGAGTCGGGAAAAGACAAAAAAAATAAAAAGTTGATCCTGGAAAACATTTTTAATAGGCTGTTTTGTAGCCCTGAGAAGCGTCTGCAGGTAAAGCCTGAGAGGAACGACATAGGACAGAAAAATCTCAAAATGCTCCAGAGAAAGAGAGAAAGGTCGGCACACTGTTCAGCTCCCAATGAGCTACTTTATTTCAAACAGGGCTACCATTCTTCAGATCAGTGTGGCTCATTGGGAGCTGAACAGTGTGCCGACCTTTCTCTCTTTTTTTCTTCTGCAGAGGAAACTTTTGTTTTGTCCTGCCCCTGTATGCATTTTGATTCCGCAAACTAGTTGTTCTCTTTATCAAATGATCCAGAGAGACTACAAAGAAATTTTAAATAAAACAATTAAAGAACAGTTTTAAAAAAAATCCCAAATGTTCTGAATCAAGTGAGGCACCTTTTTACAGGATTAACTTTATGATGTCGGCACCAGGTGATGTGGTTTTACTGGGACCTTTGGACCCTGTGAGACTCTGTCAGATCTCCCAGTCTGTGATGTGAACCCAGTTTAAAAAAAACAACCTCCCAGTGCACCCAGCTGTGTCCCTTAACACCATTAAGGAAACCTTGTGCTCCTGTGTGACCTGCTTACCTGTGTGTGGTGGTACCAGCTGGTGTTTTGTGGCTACAGCTCATGATGAGTTAGTGATGTAGATCAGAGGTTCCCGGTTGGATCAGGTTGGGAGCTTCTGATGTAGATGTTTCCTCAGGTTCTAGGCTGGATGTGTAGTCCTCCTTCTAAATAACTAATGAGTGTTTTGTAGTTTTTAGTAGAGATTAATAAGAACATGGCACATCAGAACATTAGTGAAGTTTTAGGTTTAGTAAAAATACACGAGATACAAACTTCTCTTAATGTTCTGATGTTTCATCTCTGAGATTAAATTCATGTTTTATCAGGAGTTTCTCGTTTGCTGCTGCTTAGCTCGAGTCGTTTCTTTATGTGAATCAGTTAACACTCCAAAATCACAAAAGAAGCACGGACAGGGGGGATGTCAGTAGCCTAGTGGATAGTGTGCAAGGCCCATTTACGGAGGCTGTAGTCCTCTAAGCGGGCGGCCCAGGTTCAAATCCAGCCTGTGGCTCCTTTCCTGCATTTCATTCCCCGCTCTCTCTCTCTCCCTGATTCCTAACTCTATCCACTGTCCTGTCTCTAGAATAAAGGCATAAAAAATAAATCTTTAAAATAAATATATAATAATAACAATGGACGAGCGATCTGATCTTGACCAGCAGCTCCTTTACTGCAGGGTAGACTTCCTGTTTTTGACTCTGGTGGCTTTGAAGATAGCAATGAAAAGGCGGATTTATGGTTTAAATAAAAAAAAATAAAAAAATAAAAACACCATCTTATCCTTGAAAAAAGTATATTGCTGCTCACACTAAGAATAACAATCTGAGCCTGTGAGCAGCAAAAACAAGAACTTTATAAAAATGGGAAATTTCTGTTTTTCAAGCTCTACAAAACATTCTGTAACTTTTTATTAAATAAGACGACAATAATGTAAAAATATCTCCTGTTGGGACGCTGATAGCCTAGTGGTTATTTCATGCGCCTCATGAACAGAGGCTGTAGTCCTCATCACAGGGGTTGCAGGTTTGAATACGACCTCTGCTCTTTACTGCCTGTCATCCCTCCACTCTCTCTCCTCCCAACATTTCCTATCTCTCTTCAGCTTTCCTATCCACTAAAGGCAAAAACACCCCCAAAAACGACTTTAAAAAGTATCCCCTGTTAGTGTGTTATCACAGTGGATCTGATCAGTAAACTCTAGACTCTAACATCTGAAGTGTAGATCTGGATCTCTAGTCCAGGTTGCAGCCGGTCTCTGTTCGAGTTCTTCCTCTCTGATCGTGTCTTTCTGCTCCCCTTCAGATCCTGGTCTATGAGGGAGAGATGGAGCGAGCTCAGGGTCAGCTGGAGGCCGAGATGCAGAACCTGGAGGAGGAGAAGAACCGCGTGATCGAGGAGGCGTTCATCAGAGCCGAGAGCGAGATGAAGGCGGTCCACGAGAACCTGGCAGGTCAGACGCTTGTTTGCTTTCTGGTGACTTCTGTCAGAGAGTGTTTGACTCTGCTGAATGTTTGTGTTTGTTGTTTCAGGAGTGCGTATGAACCTGCTGAGCCTGCAGCCGGCCCTCAGGACTCTCACCTCCGACTACAACTGTCTGAAGAGGCAGGTGCAGGACTTCCCCTTCATGCTGGACAAAGCGATCACAGAGGCCAAGCGAGAGGTGAGTGAGCGTGCTCAGAAGACTTTGATGAATAAATGACTCCCTGAGCTAAAGTACATGTCCCAAGAAAAACCAGATCCAATGTGTGACTCTCTTTCCCAGAAGTCACCTGCTGCAGAGTCTGAGTCCAAACTCAAAAATACAAACAAACAAACAGTTATCTTCTGACAAAAACAAACAACCTGTCTCTAAAAGAAATGCTTCTTGATAGCTTGCTGAGTTAATAGTTATCTGATTGTGTCTCAGTGTGGATTTTTAAGTTTCAGGTTTACAAACAGAGATAATTCTGTTGCATGCACAGCTGTAATGGTCTGCTGTCAGCGTCTGTGTAATTGTAGTTGAATGTATTATTGAGATATTAAGAAAGAGAGAGATAAATAACTTACAATTCAGACTGGTTCTGGTAGAAGTAGGGATGCTTATTGGGTCGATAAAAGTATCCAATCCACATTTATGTAAAAAGCACATTTTAAAAACAGTTTAGGTTGACCAAAGAGCTGCACAGTTCAAATATGAAACACAATCTAACACAGACCAATGGAAAAAGAGCAGGACACAAAACAATAAAAAGTCTTCAGACACATGGGTAAAGATAAAAAACAACTCTCAGCTGAGGCATAAAGTTGAGTTTTAAGGATAAGTTTAAAAACAGGCAGTGTGGAGGCAGACTGTTCAGATCTCTGCTGCTGCTCAAACAACTCAGTCGCCGCCGAGTTTTCAACCTCGACCTTGTGACAGTCAGAAGCAAATGATCGGTGAAAATGAACGTCGGTGATGACAGATTGGGATTTAAAATGTCAGAGAGATAAGAAGGAGCCAGCATGTCTAAAGATTGATATCACTTCTATAATCCTAAACTGCACAGGGAGCCGCTGAAGTGAAAACAAGATGTGCTCATGTTTGACAGTTAAGACGAGCTGCAACGTTCTGAGTGTTGATTTAAAGCATTCCTGAAGATATGACATGCTGGTAGATGTCGATTTGGGTTCATGACTCTTTGATATTATTAACCTGTCTGAGGATCTAATCCCATTAATGACATGCCCTGATACCAATGTTGTGTATGCACGGTCAAAAAAATGCTGCATAAAAATAAACATGACTTCTTTTATATGAAACAGTTTTCTTATTTGACCTAGAGGACGTGTACATTTAAAAACTGAATTAATTGTCTGCATCACTGTGAGTTTAAATTTCACTGTGGAAAACAATGTGAATATGCAAAATGTGTGGAAAAATATCAACACATCAGAAATAAAGTCTAATATTGTGCATCTCTTGATATTAGATTTTATGAAAGGAAAAAAAATGTCTTGGAGAATGGACAAGATTTATTTAGTTTTAACTTAATTTTAGGTCTTTATTAAGATGAATCCTTTATCATAGATCATATTTCTGTTTGTGTGTGTGTGTGTCAGATCTGTCAGGTGATCAGTGAGGTGAGCAGCACTAACCAGGAGCTTCTGCGTAAATACAAGCGAGAGATGAACCTGAGGAAGAAGTGTCACAACGAGCTGGTGCGACTCAAAGGTCTGAAATACATTCATCTCTTTTTATCTGATGTTTCCAAACCAGTTCTCGTTTGTTCACACGCTCTCTGTGGTGTTCTTAGAGCCAGGTTTGGATCATTCATTCCTTCGATCCACACACTTCAGTGTTAGTTTATTTTCCACTTTGAAGCGCTGCATGCTGTCTCCTTCTCCACACCAGATAAACGGAGGTTGTGAAAGTCAAAATTAGCCTAACAAACGTAACTCTAGAAAACCATTAAAACCAGTTCTGTGTCCCTCAGGTAACATCCGTGTTTTCTGCCGTGTCCGGCCGGTCAGTCAGGAGGAGCAGGACTCCGCCGACTCCAAAACAATGCTGAGTTTCGACTCTGAAGACGACGCCATCCTCTACCTCTCCAACAAGGGCAAAACCATGACATTCGAGCTGGACAAAGTCTTCTCTCCTCAGGCCACTCAGGAAGAGGTGGGAACAGAAAACACAAGAAAGATAAAAACTGTGCAGACAGTTGTCCTCTTTTAGTTTTTCTTCATACCTGCATCACTTAATCACACCCAGCTTGCTGTGTTTTTTATTGAACTTAGAAAAGCTATGCATTTGATTTACAGCTCACTGAATGTGTTCTTAATCGATGATGGCTTGTTATGGCAGCCTGGAAAAGAAGGACAGAAGCAACACTTGGCTTCATTTTGAGAGTGAATTAAGGAAACAAAAACTTAAAAAACAGCAACAGATGCGTGTCAGTGCACATAATGTAACACAAACTTGCAGGAGATGATGTAAGTTTGTCGTGTAATCTGTGGTGAGAGAGTTTTATTCAAAGTGATGAGTATAAGGCTGTCAGGATGTTGAATAATCGTATTGAACGAGAATGGAAAAGAAAATAGAAATGAAATGAAACTCAAAGTAACGTGGTGTATGTATCATACCTTGATCATCCTCTCCTGATTTTACTTGAATCCTAATTTATTTTTAAGATAGTTTTTCTTTCCCTTCTGCCTGACACTGAGTTGATACATTTTCTCCAAGCTGGTGTTTTTATTTAATTTGTTTTAGTTTTAGTTTGTTTTTTTGCTTCCCTTACGAGGCAGGAATTATTTGTATGCGCGCACCGTATGAAAATATAATGTAATGACTCGTAGCTTTGTTTGTTTTTGTTCCTGTCACCAGCTCATACTTGGAGTTTTAAATATCTTTAAAGGGACTAAATCTTCTGTGTCCTCTGATTGGTCCTTCAGGTGTTTCAAGAGGTCCAGTCTCTAGTCACTTCCTGTATCGACGGCTTCAACGTCTGCATCTTCGCCTACGGACAGACCGGTTCGGGGAAAACGTACACCATGGAGGTGACAATAAAACAACTTTAACGCGTTTCCACAACGCTGCTCTGGTTTAGTGTCCATAGTCTCCTATCCCTCGTTCAATATAACGATTATTCATATTTGTGTTTCCAGGGCGTGTTGAACGACCCCGGCATCAACCAGCGTGCGCTCCGCCTCCTCTTCTCTGAGGTGACGGAGAAAGCTCCAGACTGGGACTACAAGATCACCGTCAGCATGGTGGAGATCTACAACGAGACGCTGCGGTGAGACCGACACACACACACACAGATGATCCTGGTTGTCATGGTGATCAGAGGAGGAGTCCTCATGACTGCAGGGATGTTAGTCAGTTTAAACTCGGAGTTTGGACGAAAAGGTTAAAAATCTGAACTTTAGATAAAAGTGATTTAAATTAAGACAAAAAAAATCCATCTGTGGTTTGACCTTTTCACACCGGAGAGCTTCCATGAAAAGATTCATGAACTACTGTAGATCCCCAAAATGAATTATTTATCATGATTGATTTTAATATTAGCATAGCATGCTAATGTTTACACAAAACAACCTAAAATGGCACGCTAAAAAGTTAGAGCTACATGTTAATTTCTGGCATGTAAAAAGGTTAAAAAGTGGGATATCTTTGGTTCGGCAGCATCAATTTATCATTTTTCTTAGTTGTTGCAGGAGTGTGATAATAAACCTGTGAGGAGATCATAAGCACTAATGATGGTTTGAAAATGTTTGCATGACATTGTAAGTAAAGGTGAGCCTCATCAATGTAACCTTGGCAGATACAGTAAATGCAGAGTCCTGAAAGACCTTCATACAGAGGGCATGACATCATCAGGTCAAAATCCCCCCGTTAGCCCCCTCCAGTGGTAAAGATAGAAGACGAGTTAAATTCTGTATTTTCATGAATGCCTCCCTCGTGTGTAGTGAACATCACGTCCCGATGCCATGAGGACACTTGAGAAACACTGTGCCAGGTTTCCTGCAGTTTCTGAGAAGTTATATAAAGAGGATCATATTAAATGCCATCTGTTTATCTCCGCTGGTCCAGCTGTTGTGTAACAGAACATCTGTGCGCTGGAGGGACAGTTTTTGGCGAAAAGGTTCAGAATTCAGAGAACGTGTATCGGATTAAACACTCAGATTATCAGACAGATCAGGACAGTTTAAAGCAGTTTATTTTTATACAGAAAGTTTTTTTTTTTTAAATCAGCAAATGTGGAAAATTAATCTCACTGCTTCAGCTCCTGCTGAGTATCATCATTTACTGAGATATCAACCATCACTGGGAACAGGTTACACTAAAGTTAGCTTCACAGGATGTTTTAAAGTGCTGTTTCTGTCTTGAAACAGTGTAAAATCTCCATGTTATACACTGACTATGATATGTGCTAACGAACCAGGGCTAAAGCTGACAGAATCACGGTTAAAGCGACCTGCATGAGGCTAAAATAAACAGAGCCAGGTTAAAACACTGACATACCTGCTGTCACACATTCCTATGCTGTAATATCACTGCGTGAGGGGAGGGGCTTAGTTAACTATCGCTCTCTCTAGTTTGTGTTGTGATGTGTTCTGTGAGCCCTGAGTCGTAGTCTGCAGGTTGTAAACACATCTGTTGTTAATCAGGAACCTGCTGGGAGAGAATCCCACCGACAAGCTGGACATTAAGATGAACCCTGACGGCAGCGGACAGCTCTACGTCCCCGGACTGACTGAGTTCGTTGTGCAGAGTCCGGAGGACATCAATAAGGTGAGGATTTCCTGCTGCATTCATTTATTTACAGATAATAACCTCTTCCTGGCCTATAAACCCTGAAATATCAGAAAAGAAGGTCCTAGATGTTTGTCAATCTCCTGTTTTTCTTAAGATTTTGAGGGAATCAGCTGAAACAATAAGTGGATGAAATAATGGCTTGTGTTTCTTATGTGACTATTTGCTGGCTTTGTTTTCCTTAAATGAGAAAACTGGAAATCTTTGAACCTTTTGGTTAAAAAAGAAAATAATTATAATAAATAAATAATTATAATAAATAAAAATGATGGATTAACGTTTCAGATGTCATGATGATGTAAATAATAGTTTGTTACAGCTCAACAGAAAGTATTTAAATGAAAACAAATGGTACTCTACATTGACCTCTGATTTTGATCGTGTGTTTTTGTGTGTAACCTGCCCTCAGGTGTTTGAGTTGGGTCATATGAACAGAGCAACAGCGTGCACCAACCTAAACGAGCACAGCTCTCGCTCTCACGCTCTGCTCATCATCACCGTGTCTGGATTCAATGCTTCGACTGGAAACCGCACACAAGGTACCAACAACAAATGTATTTCGATGATTTGTGGTTCAGATATTCATGGTCAACATTTGAATGTGCACACTACTTTGGTTCTTGACAAATGACCTGCAAAACTAATTACATTTTATCACAGTGCCATCACAAGCTACTCTAACCATGGTAAAATTATATCGGCTACACTAAAGCAATTTATCACTGTTATTGTTAGCCTGTATGCATGATAGTAGCTTTAAACTATGAATATTGGCATACAACATTGTATCATCTGCATAGAGGAGTATTTCACATACAACATAGTATCATCTGCATAGAGGAGTATTTCACATACAACATAGTATCATCTGCATAGAGGAGTATTACACATACAACATTGTATTATCTGCATAGAGGAGTATTTTAAATACAACATTGTATCATCTGCATAGAGGAGTATTTCACATACAACATTGTATTATCTGCATAAAGGAGTATTTCACAAACAAGATTGTATCAATTGTGTGGCGGAATCATCAAAAATAAGATTGCATTATCTTCATTGAATAGACGTTTGCATAAAAGGATACATTTTAACTATGTATGAGTGATAAAATGTTTACAATATAAATTGTCAATAAGGGTTTTTTTGCAGGGTGCATAAGTGTAATTATAATTCTGTGTAGAGTATCAGGACCCAGCGCAGACACTTTTGGTACTTCCTCATTGCCAGAAATCAACTTCCTTTATTAAACATAAATGATGTGATGTTAAACATTAAACCACTGCAAATCACTATCTTCAAAACTAAGACCTTGATATGAGTTCAATGCAAAAATTGTGTAACCCTGACTCAGGTATTTTGACCTTACCTAAGTCTCAGAGGACTCAGTACTGAGGTTTTTGGTCTCTTTTGGTTGCAGGTAAGTTGAACCTGGTGGACCTGGCAGGCTCAGAGAGGATCGCTAAATCAGGGGCGGAGGGCAGTCGCCTCAGAGAAGCCCAGTGCATCAACAAATCTCTGTCGGCCCTTGGTGATGTCATCAACGCGCTGCGGGGCAAACACTCCCATGTCCCGTTTAGAAACTCCCGCCTCACCTACCTGCTGCAAGACTCTCTGAACGGAGACAGCAAGACCCTCATGATGGTGCAGGTGAGACCAGATCAGACATTATTAATGACTCTGATTTTTTCAATGTTAGCTTAAACAAACAACAAGAACAGACTTTTGATCAAACATGAAATAATGTAAAATAATACTTGTGTTGTGTTCAGGTGTCTCCCCTTCCTAACAACATGAGCGAGTCGGTCTGCTCGCTCAAGTTTGCTCAGCGTGTTCGAAGCGTCGAGTTGAGTCTCTCCTCCTCGTTCTCTAGAAGACACGAGAACTCGTCCACTTCGTCCTCGCCAACACACGATAGCGTCGAGGTAACACACACACACACACACACACACACACACACACACACACACACACACACACACACACAGCACAGTCACTGAAGCATGAGTCCGCTACATCATTAGTCTTTCATAAACTGTTTATTTTTTATTTTGATTAGAATATGAAATAGTGATATTACATTATAATGAAATTAACAAAAAAAAGTATACCATACACAAGTATCACGTCTAATTTAAACTATGTACAATAAAGTTTCATTTATTTATATTATTGTATTATATTCAAATAAAGTTTGAAATTGTACAGAAACTCACATCCAACACTAAAAACAGAAATGTAACGAGACTTTAACCTTTCGTGTCAGTGATCTCTAAGACTTTTCAAAATGTGTCCTCTGCTCAGCTGGACTCCCCCCCGGTGACCCCCGTCCCCCTCCCCATCTCTCGCGCAAGCAGCGCGGGCTCCACCCTCTCCTCCGCCTCCAGAACTCCCAGTATATCCCGGAGGAGGTCCCAGTCCCAGCTCTCCACAGGTATATACAGTATGATTTATTTTATCTGATGTGTTTTATCATAATCCTGAAATACCCTCAAAATGAACAAGAATATAGTTATGAAGCTTTAATTCACTAAAATAATTTATAACATAATCATGCACAACATATACAGATATGATGCCTTCAGGGGCCTCCAGTAAACTGCATAGAGAAGCAGGTTGTAGTATGATATTAGAGAACAACATTTCTGATCTCCCTTTTTAATTAACTGTTACAAACAAACTCCATGTTTACCTCAGTGTGTGTGAGTGTGTGTTTGTGTTTGTGTGTGTAATACTGATCTTTTCCAGCAGCCTTGACTCCATCAACAGAGACATCTCATCTTTCTCGAGTTAACGATCACTGTTTTGACTCTCAGAGTTTCTCTGCCTCCTCTCCTCTTCGCTGGTTTTAGTTTTAAACTCCCGTTAACGCTCTGGGTTTGTAAAGCGACACACCTGCAGGACTACAGAGTTAGTTATGGTGTGTGGACTGTAGCTTGACTAGTTTCATTTTAGGTGATTACACATGGAACAGCAACTTATAACTGTTTCTGTTATCTCACCCACATAAGACGAAGAACACCAGAATATGTGTGACTACATTGGCCAAACAATTGTTTACATTAACTATTATTTAACTGTTTTATGTCTTTTAAATATTACTGAACAGATCCCCTCAGAACGACACATTTGTTAAAGATTAAGACGCATTTCTTAAAAGTAATAGATCTTATATATCTTTAGAGCAGTGGTTCTCAACATGTCTAGCCTCTGGACCCACCACCAACTCCTCCATGAAAAATCTCGACCCTAATTTTAATTTCTGACATTTTTCAAGCAGTCAGATTCATTTAATGAAAGATGGTGCCGTTTGGACCTCAGGCATTCAGAAACATGTGACAGAACTAAAATACAGAACAGGAAAACCTGTTGAAAAAGCACTTCTGGAATTTTTGACACCATTTTTTTTCCAGGTACAACATTGCAGCGTGTTCTGCTGCTGCTGGCTCAAGGGATTTTCTCGAAGAGATTTCAGCACTGTTGAGCCATTTTTGTATTTTGACAGCAAATGTTTGTAAAATTAGGATGCAAAAACACCCAAATTCCACTGGAGACAAACCAACAGCATTCTGGGAAATGTAGGAAACAAGTAGCTGACACTAAAGCAGACAAATTCAAGCTCCTGAAAATCACACGTGTGAACTATGAGAGTGAGGCAGGACTTTTTACAGACCTTCTTCTTCCTCTTCTGTCTCCTCATTCTGTGATCTCATTGGTTGGTTTACAGACAGACAGGTAGACAGAGCCAGCCCATTGGTTGGGGACGGTGGGCAGGTAGGTTGGGGGAGTATGCTGATTGGTGGATAGCTTGGCATGGAAGCGCTCAGCATGGCATGGTGCCCCCCCCCCTCCCCACATCCATCTAACACACCCCCGCCTCTAACCACAGAGCTCCACTTGGCTTCTGTCTGTGCGCCTGCTGGGCCGTGAGCAGGGCCCACGCAGCCCACAGGCCTCCTGTGTGCAGCGGATCGTGTTGTTTGTGTCGCCTGTTTGAATGCTGGAGTCTTAATCTCGTTGAATCTAAACTTCTGTGCAGATTTGAGTTCATGTCACAAGGAAACTAATTCATTGTCTTAAGATCACAGCCTTAAAGAAAACAGTGGGACCTTTTTTGTAAAGTTTTAAAATAACAGTTTAATCTGTGTGTCCTAAATCGAGAGAGACAGAGGACGTCGTTAATCAAGAGAAACTCAGAGAATGGAAGCAGGGGGGATGCTAGAGCTTAAATCTGTCTGAAGCTGTTTGGAGCACTGTACCAGTTCAGATGCTGCGTTCAATGACCGCTGACAGCAGAGTGTTTATCAGCTCCAGAGCTAACTGCAGATCAATGAAAACTCACAATGTGTTCAAGCTCTTTTTTGTTTAAGTTAATTTGACAAATCTGTAGTTTTTAGAGTGTCCTATTAGGCCAACCACAGCTCAGCTTCCAATTAATTTGTTGTAGTAATTCCAGGGGCCCATTATGGAACAGATTATTGAAACAGAAAAGTGTACAAATGATCAATATTGAAACAAATGTAGTGATTTATTTTGTTGCCTTTTGAGCTTGAATGAAAAGGAGCATTTCCACAATGATTTTGCAGCATTAACGGCTTGTTAAAATGTCTCAGGCCTTTGTCTAAGTCTCTATATATATATATATATATTATTTTTTTTTATTACACTAGTCAGCTCTGATGTTCTTGTTATGCTCCTGTTCCTAAACCTGTTGAATACACAACAAACATTACAATTGAAAAGAGTTGGAGTTTTACATTTTTTGTCTTATTTTTGGCTTTAAGTGTAGCTAGGCTAGCAGTTTCCCTCTGCTTCCATTCTTTATGCTAAGCTATGCTAATCAAAGCCTGGACCTCTGTATGGGACACACAGGTTTAAACTGTGCCGGTGCTTTAATGTAACTTCTTATTGAAACCACGAGTCTGTTCCTTGTGACTTCAGTGTGTGCGGGTGTTACGAGTGAGTTGGTGTCCTTTGGTGTGTGTCCCCCCCCCCCCCCCCCCCGTCCCCCCCCCCCCCCCCCCCTCTCCCTCCTCTCTCATTGCTGCTGCTCTGTGGCCTGGGCGACCTGCTGATGAGCTGAGGATTGTGGGATATATGGCTCCATGTCCACACTGATAAATCTGAAAACATCTGCTGGTCTTTGTTTGAATAGTTTTAACGGGACAAAGTCGGTTTAACTGCTCGTCTAATGTCGAACACAGAGTGAGTTAAACTGCAGGTAACCATGACAACAGCACTGACGCTTCAGATATGTAAACATAGAGGTGGCCGGAGGAGGGCGCTGTAGATCAACTAGTGATTATTATTATTACATCAGTTCATGTGTTCTTCTGTAAGAGAATAGGTCTTCAACATCAAAATATATCAGATACATCTTACAACAACCAAATATAAGAATAAAAACTAATTCAACCCAGTGAGGTTAAACTTAAAGTGTCTGTTTTAACTCGTCGAGGGGCAGCAAGAAAGAAGAATATCAACCTTACACTTCATTTTAAAGTGTTTTTATCTGTTTAAATAACAGATGTTGTTTCATTTAGAGAGGAGGGTCATTCTACAGATCACAGAAAAAAACTTGACAAATTGAAAACAGAAGGAATCCTAACCTGAATACAAGCTCTTAAAAACGAGCCCTTGTTTTTGATGTTGAACTCCTTCAGTCAGTGTTAATTTGCTTTCCATGATCAGATAACTCCTAATAGTCTGTGAAAGGAAACACGTGAACCACGCCTTCTTCATTCCTCTACGATGTGTTCAAGTCTCCACGAAGAGGAAAATACACTCTCCAGGTTTTAATCCAGCTTTTTAAACGTTCATTAATCTTCCAAATATATTTAAATAAAGCATGATCTGAGTATTTTACATCTAAATAACTTTATTTCCTCTTCCTGTGAAGAGTTTCAAATGTCTGATGACTCGTCCTGCACTCAGGAGAGCTCGCTCACTTTTCTACCAATCAAATTCATCCCAACGTTATGTCCCGCCTCCTGTCTTGCGATTGCTTGAATCCCGATATCAGTCAGAAATACATCACAACACGGCAGATACTCTCAAAGTTCATGTATCATCGGGACATTGGAGAGCCAATCAGGAGCTTTTACAGACTTTAGTTCATGCATGCTGCTGGGTTAAGGCTCTGTGATGCTCATACATTTCACACCACAGGTAGAAAACAGGTGAGGCAGGAGAGTAGCTTTGTTACAGGTGTTCTTTAAGACATATTAAGAACTATGTTGAGCTGAATCAGGAAAGATAAAGTCAGAGGATCCCCAAAGTTTGCTGGACGATTCCTTCATGGAGCATGAACGTCTGAACAAACTTTGATGCTGATCGGTCTCAGTGTTGATAGAGAGAGTTTTCACATTTATGAGCAGCAGTGTGGACATGGCGTGACGGCTCACATGGCGGCTGACTGATGGGATGTTTTTTTTGTTTTTTTTTTTCTTTCTGCAGGACGACTGAAGCTGACAGCCTGAGAGAGACGGAGACGCCCACAGGGTGTCTGCCAACACCCTGAGGCATCTTCCTGCTGGGACATCAACGACTGCAATCTGCCCTCACTGGATTCATCCCGCTCCTCGACCTCCGACAGGAGCAGGATGAAGAAGAAGAAGAAGAAGAAGCAAAGACTCATGGGAACTTAACAGGCGAATATCAGACTCTTATCTCTGCGGAGTGGCCAAACATTCTGATTTCTGAAGCTTTCTTTCTGAGGCCGATGACGGGACTTTTAAAAGACTCCACCGCTGAAGCCCAAACGTTCACAAGCTCCTCCCACCTGGACAGAAATCCTCCTCGCAGAGTCTCCTAACAGTATACGCTTTCCAATCACAGTATTTCTTTTTATTGTTTCTTTGTAAAGTTGCACTTTAACCTTCTAGATTATTTTCTAACCCACAGCTCCAGATGTGGTCGATTCTAATATATGCATAAAATGGTTCTATATTTATGTTTGACATGCTTTAACTTTGTAGCTCGTTTTATTTAGAGTTTACTTTTTTTTTGTCGAGGATGCACATCACCTGAACATTTCTTCTGACGTTTAATTGGATGATTTCTCGCTGAAATCTCGGTAGCTTCAGATTAAATTCATTCTACCCCCTCATGTTGTGTCATTTTCCAGCCGAGGCTGTCCATGTCCTCGCGTTCCCCCTTGAACCAATCAGGGTACGCCACTTGATACCAAGCTGTCCAATGAGACGCGAGCAATACGAGGAGACCTCCCGTGTACATGATTGTTGTTTTCCTCTCCTCTTCCTGTGGATTGTTTGTTTTTTCCGATGCTGATAGAGCGTCGTCTTTTCTCCAGAGACGCTCGTATCTTCTCCTCGGTGTTTCTCCTGCTGTCGTCCAGTCACCTCTGTGAAGAATTAAAAAAACTGCTTTAAAAATACACCACAGGTGACCTCTGACAGAAGCGACGACCTGTAGCTGATGACCTGGTGCTGAGTGTGACGTGAAGCAGGTGGAGCTGATAGTTAGCTGTAGTCGTAGTAACAGGAATGCTTAAAAGGCGATGAGCTGCTGTGTGTTGTTGACCTGATGATCAAATCGTCTGCTTGCTTCGTGTCGCTGTAGATTTCTACAGTTAGTTTTTTTTGTATTCCCTTTTTAATAAACAATCTGAAAAATAAAAACGTGTTACTGTGTGTCCATGTTTCACTCAGGAGAATCTAAAATATTGGGTATTCCATCAACGTAGTTTAAGAAAGCCAGGTTGAAACTAATACCATCTCCCAGTTAAAGGTGCATTCAAGTGCTTTCAGACACCTCGGGAAAACGACTTTCCAAGTTGTAAAATACACATGAACGCCTGCTCAAGTCGGGACAACAACCCTGAAATAAAAAGATGGAGGCTGGGCATGAGGTGGTGGAATTTATCAACTTAATAGCTATTTATATGTTGGTTTATTTCAATTTACATCTTAGACTTCCCCTCAGTTTAGATTATGAACTCCAAAAAGAGGATTTTTTATTAAGTGTATTTGGTTATAAAAAAAACTTCTATAAAGTATGTTAATTGTAGACTATTTTTTTTTTCATTATAGGTCATTGTTTATATCATTGCAGATTTTAAAGTTTGAATCAACATAAATATTTTGTATCATACTTTAAGGTTTGCATATATTTAAAAAATTAAAATGTTTTTTATCAATATAGACAATATATTTTGTGCTAGTTCAGATCATACATATATCATAAATCTTACTGTTTATAATAACATGATTTAGTCAAATATAGATTAGTAGTTTGTATCATTTATAACATCGTTATAGAAATCATTTTTAAGACTTTAAATGATCAGTGATCTCACTGTTCTGGGTCATTTAGACCTGGGAGAATCTGGTGTTGATGTCGGTGAGTGACCTCCTGTGGACGAAGCGCTAAAACTCATCTCTCTGCTGATCCTGTAGTTCATGTAAAAAGTCCTCTGGAATTTAAAGAGTCAAACATACCACTAACTGTTCAAATGTAAAGAAAGGCACTTTAGGTCAGCACACCGTAATTTAACAGTTTTATATCCTGTTCAGAGGATGGTTTAACTAACTTAAAGGGGACATATTATAAAAATCCACTTTGACAGTGTTGTTGAACATATATTTGGGTAACCTGAGTGTCTACTGAACCACAAAATATGAAATAAACTCATCCAGTCCTTTGTTTGTGGTCTGCATAAGTCTTAAAACACAGAGAAAAATGCTCCGTTTCAAATGTGCTCTCCTTGTGATGTCACAGTGGGATTCTGGTAAAAAAAAAATACCCTCCCCTCCCCTGGTATCTCCACCCATGGACTCCATCCCCAGCCTAGTGCAAAACTTTTGTGCAGGTCTGCCATTTTTATTCTCGCTACAGAGGAGTGATGTCTACCAGGAAAACTCAGGGGGGGCTCATTGCATTTAAAGAGACACACACACCAAAACGGAGCGTTCTGAGAGAGCTGCTTTATACAGGGTCACAAACCTCCTCTGGTGTTTGATTCATGTTATATTTTGATATACTGTTTGAAAAGGTGGAAAAGGGATAATAAGTCCACTTTAACAATTATTATCAGAAAAGATTAGACAAATGATCCGTTCATGAAGATCATTTTGGTTTGTCTCAGAAAGTGAATTCTCTTCATTCTTCTTCCCAACATGAACACTTTATTTAAATAAACACAACTGTACATTTAAAACAGTCAAGAGTGGCTCTAACAGTGAGAAAAGTCGAGAAAGTAGAAAAGGACCGTGGAAACATTTGAACATCTTCAGTGTTTATGAACGTGGTTCTGTTCGGTTCTCCCCTCAGGTGAACTTCTCAGTTTGTTATGAAAGTCGATTATCTTCAGAACCTGAGAACCACAACCGTCCTCTCAGACAGTCCGTGTAAAAAAAACAAAACAAATCCACATCAGGTGGAACAAAGTGATCTGAGTGTTAGAGCTCAAAGTGTAAAAACAACAAATCCACGTTCAGTGATTCTGAGTGTCGATCTATTTCTAAGCTGTGAGCAGAAGTCTGAATGACCTCGCGATGATGACACTAGTGTTCAACAACGGAACGTGTTCATTAGTGAAAAGTGCGGGGGTAAAGACAGATTTTGGTCCGCTAGATAATCCCGTTTCCAGTCATAATGCTAGGCTAAGCTAACCGACAGCTGGCTGTAACTTCTGTTGACCGGACAGACACCTCAGAAAAGTTTTGTATCGATCAATTATTGTAGGAAAATTTATTTCGATTAAATTTGGATTTTTTTCAGGAATAAATGTTGTTCACACTCAAATGTTTCTGATTGTCATTTTTTCTCAGGGAGGAGAGCTGACTGACACTGAGCTCTATCAGCTTGTTGGGAGCTCAGGTGTTCATGCTGCCTTTGTGTTTGGAGCTCTTCAACCTGTAGGAGATGCCGACTCTGTGGAGAAGTGTCTGCTCTACGGTCAGAGAGATTCAGACTGTAGCCTGCAGGCTGCTCAGCAAACTGCAGCTCGTCTTCGTCTCTGATTGTGAGTGAGATGTAGCTCAAACTGTCGGTGTGTTCCTTTGAGTTGAAGAGGATTAATTAACACTTTTCATCCACATAGTTCTTCTCCCTACACCGGGCGTGACAGAGGCTTCTGGAGGGTCGGTGTCCCAGGACCCCGTTGAGACTCAAAGTGCAGAAATGTTCAACCAGGTGAAGCTGTTGATGAGCTCCTGAAGTGTAAGCTGACTCCTTGTTATCTCAGTCAGATACGCAGTCTGGGAAAACGGAGGGTTGAGTTCAGTCACTCTCAGAGAGCGTCGTCGAGCGGCGCCATGAGCAGCTGCAGCTCTTTGAAGGCGCTGCCGTGACGACCGACCTGCGCCGCTTTGTTCTTCACCACGTTGCTCAGGTTCTTCAGCTGCCTGCAGCACGCTCGGCACTTCTGGTGTCTGAAACACAACACATCATCAGTTCAGTGTGTGGTCAACAGGGAGATCAGCTGAACTATTCAATGTGTGCTGTTAATGTCATTTCTCTAGACGAGTCAAATATGAACGACTTCAACTCGAGCCATCTGAGTCTCCTGAGTCTTTTATTGTGTGAAGTGAAGTATCTTCACCCTGGCCAACAGGATGACACAGATCCTCTGACTGCTGGGACTCACCGCTCTTCTCGTGTGATGTCGACCCCCACAGACGGCGTCGCCTTCAGCGTGTCGGAGATCAGCATCCAGAAGTGTTTCATGACCAGCTTCAGAGACGTGCAGCCGGTCTGCATGTAGCTGATCACACAAATACACAAACGCACACATTCAGACACACTTCTCTTTTAAATGTTTAAGCTACACATTTGTCAAACTAGGATCAATATTGTTGATGCTTTTGAAAAATACATTAATGCAGAGCTGGCTAAACACTGAAGCTTCAGTGTCCACCACATGGCAACCTGTGTGAGCATCGACCCTAGAGAGGAGGGGGCGGGGGGAGACAGCTCTCTACAATGTTTAGAATATGGACTGCAGTATTTTAAAAGTGTCAGAGTTACATATTCCTTTAAAACTTTTATGGCTAAAACTAAAAGTTGTTAGTTGTTTACCAAGTAGTTGACCTTTCTGACATTTCCCAGATTAAATTTAAATCAAGTCAATTAATTGTTGAGTCTAAAGAAGAGTAAAACGAGTGGAGTGTGATCAGGAACACTCACCTCTCATATTTACTCTGCAGCAGTTTGTCAATCTGAGGAAGAATGGTTGTACACAGGTCCAGCTTCCACAGAGACCTGAAACATGAATTGTTTGAAACATCATCTCAAACATGAGGTCAAAGAGTTTATTATTCACATACTGTGTTTTTCCATTACAATTAATAAGCTCCCCTAACGACCCCAACAGCTGTAATTGGGCAAGAGGCTTGGTACACCCTGGACTGTTCACCAGCCAATCACAGAGCTGACATATAGAGACAGACAACCAGCCACACTCACATTCACACCTACGGACAATTTAGAGTCAACAGTTAACCTAACCAGTATGTCTTTGGACTGTGGGAGGAAGCCAGAGAGAACTCACACATGCACGGGGAGAACATGCAAACTCCACACACAGAGGCTCCTGTCAGACGGGACCAGGAACCTCCTCGCTCAGAGGCAGCAGCGCCACTGTGCAGCCCATATCAAGTGTTTCATTATATCATGAAATAAATCAAGTGTCATAAAGACGGCTCTAGTGTGTGATGTCATCATCGTGAAATGTTTAGTGGTACATTTGTGTCACTCACGGTTGGAGGTTAATAATGTTGAGGATGTCCACCACAATCGACAGGTCATTCATGGAGACGGCAGCATCCAGAGCGCTCTGCAGAGAGGAAGAGCAGCACATATCACAGCTGCTTTTTCATTGGTTTATAGAGTAGTGCGTAGAGTCTCAGATCTCACCTTGATGTCCTCTCGGGCCCACACGGCTCGGACCGTCTGCAGGTTCTTGTGTCGGCTGCTCAGCATCACACACATAGTGTCGTGACCCTTCTTGATCTGAGACAGCGCCTCCTCATCGCTCAGAGAGACGGCTCGGTTGTTTGGAGGAGACTGAGGTAAATGTAAAGAGGACATCAGTATTTAAGTCATGAGTTAAGTCCAAAAAGTTTAGATATAAAATGTTTGACGTTTTTACCGGCAGGAAGTCAGCCACGTTGAGTCCGATCGGCTCGTTCCTGGTGCTGAGGATGATTTTAGGTTGCTGTTTAGACTTCGCTGTGATGATTGGAGGCTGAGAGGGAGGAGGCGGGCCTAAAGAGGGGGGGTTTGAGGGTATTGGGACAACGGCTGAGGGGACGGGGCGTTTAGCACAGGAGACCACTGTAGGCTCCACCCTCTGGACCGGTGTGGAGGAGGCCAGTGGAGCAGCCTGCAACACATCAACACCTTTATGTAACAACTATCACAAAATATATCAAATGATCCCACTGAGAAGAACTGAAGCTGCTGCGTTCACTGACCTGCTGCTTGTCAGGTAAAGGAGATATCATGTCCTTCAGCTGACGGCCGATCGCTAATATTGTCTCTAAGAAGGAGGACAATCAAACATTCATCAGTATCCTCCAATTATTACATGACACATTAAGTATTATTTCACAGAGTTTACCAAACTGTACCTTTTAAACGCCTTACTTCCCTTTAAGATGTTAAATTCTGTCCCCACAACAGAGCTTTAAAACTGAGCCTGGAGATAACATTCACAGTCTGTTGAAAACTAAAGACATCAGAGAACCTCAACAGACCAGCAGGTGGAAGAATACTCACACACTATGAATAAATGTAGTATTACCAAATGGTAATTCATACTTTGAGTAGTGCAATCACATTATCCTACCCACCCTAAGCACTGTTTTAGCATCTTTGGGGAAGTAGAACAAGCTGTGAACATGTTCGTTATAATCTCATAAAGGTGTTACATACGACATGATCCTTCATGTGGTGTTGTGTTATCGTGACTAATTCCTGCTGGTGTTTGTGTTTTACAGCGACACAATAGAAACCTTCAGTGTGAGATCCTGCTTGTGATGAACCTCTGATGGACTCACCGTCCTCTGGAGGAGCGGGGAAGGGCTCGGACATTTTGGGAGGAGTACGTGCTGGAAGTGAAGAAAACTGAGTCAGTAAATCAAACTGAGATAATCTAACAATTCAGCAGACCGTTAGTGAAATTAATTTTTTTTTTAAATCATGTAAGACTAATCAATCACTACAACATGTCAGATATTTAAAGTTGTTTTTAAGTCCACCAAATATCTTTATTTTTTTTAACCAAAAATCAAAGAAACACAAATGGAAGTTATAATTTTGACATGTATACAACAGATCATTGTCCTAATTTAAACCCAGGTAATTCATTGATGGATCAGCTGTTGGTTGACCTACAGATGGCGGTCTTTGGCTGGAAGATCTCTTTGTAATCTTCTGCATTGTGGATTTCGGCTGATGACAATTTCTCTTCCGCCTCGTCCTCACTGAGGCTCCGCCTCTCACCTTCAGGGCTCCGCCTATCAGCATCTGAACTCTGCTTTAACCTGATGACATCACCACAACATTTAACCGAGTGACATCACAGCATGACTGAGAAGACAGTTTTTACTGAAGCAACGTTGTTGAGGAGCAGACATTTAGGACGCACTCACACTAGGCAAAGTTATCCCGTACTGCACCCCCCCCCCCCCTCTTTTTTGAAAGCCCCTTTTACAGTTAAAGCTACTGACGTGACCAAACACTGCTGTCTCCAGGGGCCCAAATGGGAGCCTGCATGACGTAAAGGTTGGTGGGGAAATGAGGCCTGAGCCACTGATTCAGTGTTATGGTCTGTGTAGTCTGTTTGTTTTTTCCTGCACACAGGAGGTTCAGCCAGCACCAGCTGAGTCAGATTCATACAATAAGTAAGTCATGATGTTATGAAATGATCCAGAATACATTTATGTTACAGTTATATTGAAAAACAAATTGACATCTAGCGATCGTTTATTCTACAGGACACTTCAACTACAATGAGAAATGTCTGTAACTTCTTGTTGACATGATTAACAGGTTGGTAATCGTCGGGTAAAACTGACTATAAATAGCACCGTCTCTCTGTGTCTCATCGTAGCAGGTAAGCTGTATAAAGTAAATGTGATGGCGGGTCAAACCTCTGTGAGCTGCAGGTGGTCGTGGGTCTCTCGTAGTTCTTGCGCAGTGCAGCTCCTTTGGGATCATTCGGCTCTGCGAGCGGCTGGTTATCCTTAATGATTCCCTGGATCACAGAGCCGCCGCTCTTCTTCACCCGCTTCAGATCCACAACGTAGGAGGACACACTGGAGAGCTCATGAGACACACCGATCTAACCAGACAAAGAGGTTTGAGGTGATATTTTTGAGTGGACAGTTTTCATGTTAGTTTGTTTTTTTAAATAAAGAACCTGTAGGAGGAGCTACACACCAGCTGCTGGTTGCAGACCGCCAGGTCAGCCACTTTTCCCCAGCCCACTGGCACCACATCAAAGCAGCGGTCAGGCTCCCAGCCGAAAACTCGCAGAGAGTCTGTGGCGCCGCTGTACAGACAGCTGCCGTCCGGGCTGAAAAATATAGACCTGACGGGGGTCGTGTCCCCCTCCAACGAGCCGATCATTCGGAACTTCTCCAGATCCCACAGCTTGATAGTCCTGTGTACAGCATGCACAAACACAGAAACAAGAAAGATTTAAAAAAAAAACACACTCCGATCATACATACTGTATATACACATACGTTAAGATCCGGGACAAGCTTAAAAATAATGCAGCTTAAAACACTGGGATGGTCGCATACAGTAACAGTACATGTTTAGTCAGAACTTATAATTACACAGCTTCAACAAGGGGATAAATAGTGATGCAGCGACTGTAAAAATCCTTTGTTTATAATAACTATTCTTGTTTGGTGTAAGACTCCTACAATGCCGACATTATCTCTCATGTTTGAACATAAAAACAAGTCAGAGTGTGTCCAACAGGTGATTTCTTCTGCCTATTTTCTATTCTATTTTCTGAATAAGTACTTAGGTGTACTAGACTCCAGCATTAAGTTGATAAAACTCAAGAGACAAACATCAGCTGCTGACATTGGTTCATGCAACATTATTTCCCGAGCCAGTAAATTCTACCACAAACTGATTAACTTTCTGTGCTATAATTCATTTTCCAGTCAACATGTCAACCACTAAGTTCTTTTCTAACTGACTTGTGACTGACAGTAGCAGAGTGGACTGTAGCTGAAACAAAGACCTGACTCAACAATGACAACAATCCCCCCTCAGGTTGTGGTGTCGTACCTGTCAGAGCTGCCTGAAGCCAACAGGTACTCATTAGGGTGAAACTGAACGATGTTGACGGCTGCAGTGTGAGACTTAAACTCTGTGATTGTCTTCCCCTGAGTGAGGTCCCACAGCTGAAAGAAAAGGGGAAGAGGAGAAACACGTTTGTCAATGAAAAACAGAGTAACTTTTAAAACCACGTGGTTTTAATGTATCAGCTCTATGAGGTCAGTTTGTTACCTTGACTGTGCAGTCGTCACTGGCTGAGGCCAACCACTTCCCATCTGGACTGAAGGCCAGACTCCTCACTGCCTGAGTGTGACCCTGCAACACAAACAGGTATTTCAGGTATTAAAAAGGCACTGTGCAAAATGCATCCTAAAACACACACTAGACCCTTGTGTTGCACATGAAGTTAACTTTAGATATGAAGAGAATCCACTAAAAGATGTGATTTCTTTGTGAGACAGAAGACACCACTCTAATTTTACTAAAAATAATCACACACAAACAGATCTCACCTTGTATCTGAACACGTATCCTTTCCTCCTCACGTCCCACAGCTGATAGAGGGACCCACAGAGACATTCAAATAAGAGAAATCATGTTGTTAATGCAGATAGTGAGTATACACAGCCATATTCTCAAGTACATGGTTTTACTAAGAATGCAGAAGTCCTCACAATGTGGAAAAAATAAAACTCAGTTTTCATCCTTAAAAAATTGGATACCAATAAACCTCCACACTTACCTTGATGTTTGTGTCCATAGAGCTTGAGGCAAGAAAGTCTCCAAACGGATGGAAGCCCAAACTGGTGATGTTGGCTTTGTGTCCCATCAGAGTCCTTAAACCTGAAAACGACAGGATCATGATTGCTCACTTACAACTTGGGGGAACATAAATTAACTTCTGAGAGTTACAAACATATTTCTATCATTTCACTTAAAGCCATGTGAGCAGAAGTCTGAGATTACAGAAGAAGTTATTTTCACCACACACACACACACACACACAAAAAGAGAACAAACTAGATCTCACTCTTGGCAGCCTCCAGGTCCCAGATTCGCACCGAACCAGACCTGGACCCGGCGACGACCTGCTCTTCTGACATGTTGAACAGGACACACTCCACTGGGTTCTTGTGACCAGTCAAACTCTGAGAGACAATAAAAAAACACACACACACACACACACACACAAAAGGTCAGGAAACAGACAGATTGTTGTCAAAGTAGAGCAGTAACAGGTATGTGCAGGTGATCAGGCAGCTGATGTTGCAGTGAGGATGTCTCACCATGATGCAGTTGGCCTTGCTGACAGCCCAGATGTTGACGGTGCAGTCCTCTCCTCCTGTGGCCAGCAGTCGGCCGGAGCTTTTGGCCAGAGCCAAACAGGAGACACTGCGGGAGTGAGCCTCGAACTCCTCTGTACAACAATACAGGAGGGACAAATTAAGTTTGGTTCTGTTTGTAAAGAGGCTGCTGGTGACGCTGGAGGAGCCGACTCAGGGCTTAATGGCCCTTCAAAGTCGAAGTCGATTCATGAAGACGAGTGGCAGCAAATAGTAATCACAAATTAACAAAGAATGTCAGGTTTAAAGAATCTGTATTAGTGTTGCACTGATGCACGTGAAGTTCCATCCGTTTTTTCAATCAATTACAAAGAAAACATTTAAAGGTTTGACTCACGTAGTCTCCATGAGATCTTGGTGGTGTTGGCAGCAGCCATACTGGTCACACTGGGACACCAGGCTGCTTTGTTTGAAATCCTCGACCACTCTGAGGTTAATTCATCAAGTTGAGTCAAGACCGCCGAGGACAGACATCAGCTTCTCAATCACCCTCTGCGCCGAGCGTCCTGCAACACAAGTACATAAGCCTGTTGTCACTCAGTGATCTGCCAACTGTCCATTTAGCATCGTCTGTTAAATCAGGTTCTGAATCAGGATCTGTGGTTGTTTTGATACCACCTGAGTGCCGTCCCAGAGAATGTTCCCAAAATCAACAACCACTAAAATTACAGTAATAGTATAAAAAGTTACTGGCCAGACTTTTACCCTTGTTGGAACAGTGAAGTAGGAAATAGGAAGAAAAAAATTTGCTTTGCTACCAATTTTGACTCTCATATTATATCATATTATTTGACAAGCCTTGATATCAACTTAAACTTGAACAAATCACTGATGTCTAAATATCAGGTTACAAACTCAGACTCACAAAAAAGTAGATGTAATGTAATAATTTCCATGCTGTAAGAATTGATATATATCAGGTATGCATGATAATGAACAGTTTTCTGTTTTCACTAATCTACAGTGTGAGAAAATCTCATATTAAGAAGTGTTTAATAGAAGAGAGGCAAATACGCCGTGTCACAGAGTTTCTCACTGGCCTGTTGGCCTTGGGTAGCTGTGTACTCTCCAAATCTATTATAATTAACTCTGATTGGTCTTCTGGGTCCTAATTATTGGACTGCAGTATTACAGGTACCTCTTAATGTAAAGTGAAGTACTACAACAAGAGACAAGTTGTCAAACACAGCAGGTTTGTAGAAAGGTGTATTCGTGATTCTGTGAAAATGCAACAACACATGCAAAATAAACTCAACACATGCAATATAAACAACAACACATGCTGTATAAACCCAACAACACATGCAGTATAAACCCAACAACAAATGCATATAAAAGCACCAACACAAAGCTAGGACAACAGCACTTCAGTAAAGTCCACAGTGGAGGAAGGGGGATGTGAATGGTCTCAGTGTGGTGCCTTTAAGAAGATAAAGAGGGGCTCTATAACATGTTGGGCTTGAGGTCGTACTCCAATACTAAAGCTGATTATTTTAGCTTTTACATTGCATTCCTGGAGACTGAACTTTACAAAGAAGCACTTTATATCCCATCTCAATAACAGCATTTTAATGACGGCTACCTCGTGTTTAACATCTTTACAGTGTCTTTTGTATGAAGTCTTTTTTTGTTTTATTGTTGGTTCTAAACTGGGGAGAATCTGCCTATTAACGGTTAGATTTTTATTGACTGGTATTTTTAAAACAATAAAAACTTTTCTGCTCTTCATCTTTTTAAGTCAGTGCAGGTTAAAGAAGTTAATAATGATATGATGTCAAAGGATACACCTCAGCAGGTTTCACCTTCTCAAGGAGACTTGGGGGATACGGCCAAAAGGTCAGGAAACAGCTAATCAAGTGAACATTGTGTTTAGCAGAGTTTATTTTAAATGTTCAATATTTTATACTTCCAGAGCATTTCAGTAGATGACTGATATCTTAAAATGTACTTGACCTACAGGTTAGGTCACGCTTGGAAGCTGTAGTCCTGCAAGCGGGTTCAAGTCCAACATGTGGCTACTGACTTACCTTCTCTAATGTAATTCTCCACTCTATCCATCTCCGCAGTTTCCTTCTCTATGCACTGTCCTATCTAATACAGACAAAAGCCCCGACATTTTGAAAACAAAAGATAATTGAGATTAAATTACGACAGTGCAGCATGCTGTGCTGATGTGCTCATTTGGTTCAAAGGTTTTATCATGTGTGGTAAATGTTTTAGAGGGATGGGGGGGTTACTCTTATATATTTATATTTTTTGACTTCAGTTCACTTTTTTTATCTCATCATTTTTAAATATCATGATCTCAATATCAATTAAAACAATGTATGTATGATTTTTTTCCCATAATCGATAACAATAATAGCCTGTTTGTTTAATTTGTTAGATTTCTTTGTCCGTCAAAGCACTTTGTGATCACCTGTTTTTAAAGGTGTTGTATAAATAAAATGCTTATTACATTCAAATCACTGATCAAGACAAACAAGCTTTTAATGTATGATTGTGTTTATCTGTAGCTTTATCTTATATGTTGTTGTTTTTATGATTTGTGTGTAATGTCTGTTAGTTTGTCCTTACTGTTCTGTTCCTTCTGTCTTTTCTAACACATGTAAAGTGTCTTTGAGTTTAGAAAAACACTTATAAATGTTATGTATTATTATTATTATTATTATTATCATTATATACAGTCACAACTTTAAATCAAGAAACAGTTCAATCAAAACTCCCACCCGGGTCACATCTCTACCACAGGGGGGGAAACACCATAATCAGGTATCTAACTTCAGCTTTGTTAATGCTAAGTTAAAGTTTAGTAATCTTATTAAAATACACATCTTAACTAGTTTACCAAACCTCCTCTGATAAACAAACACACTAAAGATGAGCTAAAGAGAAGACACTAAAAGACTAAAGTGACTGAAAAGACATTGAAGACAGCTCACTTTGAATAAGATATCAACATATATATAAATATTAAGGTTCCCTGGACACTTAAAAGTATTTCTTCAGCCCTCTTGTTTGGGGCCGACAGCTAACGTGAGCTAGCAGCGTAAGTAGAGGGTTAGCTAATTAATGCTAGTTGTAATCTGAGCGGTTTCGGTGCAAAACAAAACAAAACAACAACAAACACGTCGCTGTCCGGTTACCTTGGTCTGTCCGCCGGTAATCATCTGAACGAGGGGGGGGGGTGGGTCAAAGTTTAAACGTGTAACCGTCGGCGGCTAAGCTGTTTTAGCAGCTCATTATGACAACTTGTTGACAGTCTGGTCTCTTCTCAGCTGCAGCTTAGCAACTGAGTGACAAACCGCGGACTTCCGCTGACGTCATCGACCCACTATTTTTTCAAAACAACTTTATTTATTTTTGTTAGTCCCTGCTTTATAACTGCGGATGAAATTTAGCTTTTGTGCTAATTCCATAGACTGATATATTATATGATTAATTATATTATATTATACATATATATATTATATATAATATTATTAATATATATATCCAATTCCGGCATATTTACATGGATGCTATTTGTTGATATGTTGATTAATGTTCACTATCCTAATTAAATACAAAAATAATAATAGAAAACAACAAATAGGAAAATTACAAATACACATCCTTTTAATTGTTTTAATATAAATAATTATACAAATTTAAAATGTTAATCATATTTAAAATTCGCGTCTTCTCTTTAATATATTTTTTGTAAATTTCCTCATTGTGGGATAAATAAAGGATTATCTTATCTTATCTTATCTTAATACTGTGTAAAAGAGTTTAGCTAAGTTAAATTTGAGACATAATCGACCCCCTGGCAGTGAGAATTAAATGAATGTGGCCCTTGCTGTGACCAAAGTTGCCCATCCCTGACTAGGAGTAATGTCTTTTATCTGCTCTTTAGTAACATATAACTAAGAGTAATGTCTTTTATCTGCTCTTTAGTAACATATAAGAGTAATGTCTTTTACCTGCTCTTTTGTAAAGTGTCTTGAGATAACATTTGTTATGAAGATTGATAATTGAAACTCTACAAACTCACACTAGGTGGCGGTATGAACTTTATGATTCATCACTTCAAATCCGCAAAGTGTGAGAGAAGAAGAAGATGCCAGAAGTGGTTGTCAACACTAAACTGTCAAGCTTGAATTCGTTTTGAGAACCCGGTTGACTTTATTAAAGCAGCTTATGCATTAACAATCTTATTTTTAATGTTTTAAATGAGAGCATACCGCTGACACATCGCCAGCAGAAGCAGTGTTTACATTTTAAATCGCAGCGGTCCAACATGGCGGCGGTAGACGTGGAGGACGAGAGTATCCTGGCGTCGATCTTTAAGGACAGCTTCCCGGACAGCTGGAGGGACAACCCGGACTTCACCGCCTACCTGTCCGAGCTGAGCTCCTTTGGGGTGGAGAAGCTGAGCCGGGAGCCGGAGAGGCTGTCGGAGGAGCGGGCTCAGATCCTGCAGCAGACCCGGGAGCTGGCCTTCTCCAACTACCAGACCTTCATCCGGACCGCCGACTGCACCGAGCACATCTACCGGGACTTCGGCCGCGTGGAGAGCAGCGTGTCCCGGCTGCTGGACAAGCTGCCCAGCTTCGGGGAAAGATGCAGGTGAGTGCTGCTGAGTGAGAGAGGGTTCACAAGACCCCACAGGTTCCAGTCTTTTTGTTGTCCAGCCAAATGAGTTGCAGGCAGAATATTGGAAATGTGGCAATTCTTTGTCTTTTTAATGAGGTTATTAATGTACATAAAAATCTTGAGGTCAAACATGACCTTTGACCCTTATTTGGAAGTTAAGGTACTCTGCCTTTGCATTGCCTGTACAATAATAAGAGGTCATGCCAAGGCAAAGGGCAGTAACTTCCATTTGTTACTGTATTTCACTTGGTTGCATTGTTAAAATAACACAACCAACACTATTTATTTGCTACACTTAAAGTGTCTTAAATATCTAGTACAGAGATATTATACTGCTACTTTAAGTTTTATAACACACATCTGGAAAGTATTTGTATCTGAGGTGTTGTTCTATGAGTTGCCAGGAAACACCTAAATCTAAAACAGGATCCCCCACAGTGGAAGGTAAACAAGGGGACCCCTGTGTCCAGAGAGATACCCAAGAACAGGAAACAGATGTCCTCATGTGTCCTGTGACATTTTGTATAAACAGCACTCTCATTGTATGTTCGGGGGAGATCACTTTTGGCTGGGTCTCTCCCAGGTCGAACCATGGCGAGCCTGGAGATGCTGTTCTTGTTAATAAATAATCCTTTTTGAAAGCAAGACAGTCTCAACGGCGAATTTCTTCATCATCAAACACATCAACAACAAGGGAATCCACATCACACTTTAGTCAAGCTGCTGTGTGTGTCAGAAGTGCTTGATGACAGATATTAAAACAAAGTTATAACACCTTAACTCCACTGCAGTGAAACAGTAACTTCACTTTGATCCGCAGTAAAACAAAGACAGAAGACCTTAACTCAGTTTGAGTATTCCTGAATGCTGCAGTTCAAAGACAAAGACCCTGATGAGTGAAGTTACTGGACTCTGCCTTGGTTTCTCCAGGGCTTTTGGAAGTTAAGGCAAATACTACCTACTATTTTCTCAAAACAACAAACAACACAATTGACTCAAGATATTTGTCCTCATAATAAAGCACATCTGTAATGTTCCAAAAATGACAAACTAATTTTTGAAACAATTGAAGTTACTGCCTTTTGCCTTTGTAGGGCAGAATAGAGGATTAAATCACGATCATTTGATTTCTGTGATATTTTCTGATTCACAAAGAAGCACAGAATTCAGATTATCATTGTCCGTTGAATTCAGCAGCCTGGGATCGACATGAGACCATATCCAAAGTCTCATGTAGACTGAGTTTCATTTATATCAGCTCTCAAAAACTTAATTTGAACTCCTACAGACATTGAAAATCAAAACAAACCTTTATTGTCCATGAAGAACAACACCATATTATAACAACTTTTAGTTTTCCTGAGTATCATGATAAAGTATTCCAATATTTGAGTTGTATAATTTGCAATATAACTGTGACAGTATCAATGCTAAAAGATTGTCTGTCCATTGATGACATTTTGCAACATATTATGATGATAGATTTTGTATTGAAGTATGTAAAGTGTTGGAGGCTGTTGTGGCGTCTCTAACCAAATTAATTAAATCAAGGATCAAAATATGAAGACTGCACAAAGACTGAAAACATATAGGGACGCCACACAAGTTTGAAAATAAAATCCAGAGCTTTACTGAACATGCATTTCACCCCAAAATACTCAAAAGATAAAGAATAAACCAAAGAAAGCAAAAGGGACTGCAGACCCGTACTAAAAAGAACAAGAGATTGGAAGTTGCTGAGCCAATGATGTAATGGACCTCCGCTCTCAGAACCTCCTCTAAAAACTACCAAAGAAAAAACAAAAGATCGGAAAACAGGACGACCAATGATCTCCAGCACCAAACTGCAATAACAAAAAAACAAAGCAATCTAAACATACATAGGGGGAACAAATACTTAAATACACTAAAAGATGAAAATAGAGAAACAAAGCTCCTCACCACAAGCTGACCAAAGTGTTTCTCAAAGTCTCTCCTCCCTGCTCCTCTAAATCCCCCTCCTCCTCCCTGAGTGGGCAGGTATAGAGGGAGGAGGGAGACCAGAGAACCAGAGAGGGAGAGGAACAGGGCCACATGTAACAGAGAGACAATTGTGGCCTTTTTTTTAAAACACTTGAGACTAAACGTTCCCCGACATCTTCTAAATACTAAAATCCCTGATCAGGTCACTGGATAAGCTGTCATTCATTATGTGTGTGTGTTTTTGTTCATAGGGGGTTCATGAAGGAGGCGGAGGAGATCGGGGCCAGCCGACGGATGAACAGCCTCACATTGAACCGTCACACAGAAATCCTGGAGATCCTGGAGATACCTCAGCTCATGGATACCTGCGTCCGAAACGGATACTACGAGGAAGCTCTGGAGCTGGCAGCTTACGTCAAGAGGCTGGAGAGGAAGCACTCGTCACTGCCGGTCATCCAGGTGAGTCCAGGTCAACCGGAAAATGTTATTAACCTTTTTTTTTCTTTTTCACCTGAAAACCAACCACTGCATGTCGATTTAATCAAATAATCGTCTTCTACGTCTGTGCCTTCAGGGTATTGTACGTGAAGTACGTCAGTCCACTCAGCTGATGCTCAACCAGCTCCTGCAGCAGCTGCGCAGCAACTCGCAGCTTCCCGTCTGCCTGCGAGTCATCGGCTACCTGCGCAGGATGGACGTGTTCACGGAGGCGGAGCTGCGGGTGAAGTTCCTGCAGGCCCGCGGCACCTGGCTGAACTCCATCCTCGCCGCCATCCCCGAAGACGACCCCTACTTCCACATCACCAAAACCATCGAGGCCTGCAGAGTCCATCTGTTCGACATCATCACCCAGTACAGAGCCATCTTCTCCGATGAGGACCCTCTGCTGCCCCCTGCAGGTGGGCAGGTGGCGGTGAACGAGGCGGCCATCTTTCACGGCTGGGTGGTGCAGAAGGTGGCTGAGTTCCTGGATACTCTAGACAGGGACCTGCAGCGAGGTGTGGGCGGCCGCTTGGACTCCCTGCTGGGTCAGTGCATGTACTTTGGCCTCTCCTTCAGCAGGGTGGGGGCGGACTTCCGCGGGCAGCTGGCGCCCATGTTCCAGCGGGTGGCGGCGGAGACGTTTCGCGTTGCCGTGAAGGAGGCGGTGGAGAAGTTTCAGGAGGACATGAACCGGTACACGCTCATCTCTCTGCCGTCAGTGCTGGGAGGTACAATCCCCCCTGTGGCCCCCAGCACCCAGCCCGGATCCCTGCAGCCTCCCATGTCCCTGCTGGACTTTCAGCCGCTGGCGTGCTTCCTCAACAACATCCTGACCGCCTTCAATGACCTCCGGCTCTGCTGCCCCGTGGGACTGGCTCAGGACGTCACCAAATGCCTCGAAGACGCACTCAAGCTGGTACGCCGCTGTTCAAATGGTTTCTATCAGTTGTCAAATAATTGAATCCAAATTAGTATTTTTTCTACATCGGAATTAAGAAACAAATATCTTTTTAAAACAAATTATTGAAGCACATTAAAGGTCACATATAATATTCACTCATTTTCTCTTCATGACATCACAAAGGGCAGTAGCCCCTCCCCCAGGTGGGTGACACTCCCACAGCTAGGTGTTTGTTCTGCCCTCTGAGTCTGCCTTCTCACCGTAAACAATAGGACATGGAGCGAGAAAGCACCGAGACACCCAAGCCCTTCCAGAGAGGGGGCGTGGTCAGACACAGCTCATTTACATATTTAAAGGTACAGACGCAGAAACAGCCTGTTCTGAGCAGGGCTGAAATAGAGGGGTTTATAGACATGATCAAATACAGGATCAGAGTGGATTTAGAACAAGAAACTTCACACACATGTTTTGAGGAGCTCAGAGACTTATTTAAACTGGTTGAAGAGGAGGAGAGAATATGTGACCTTTAAATGTATCTAGACTAAACAAGTACACATCTAATTTTAATATTAGGAAAAAATCTCTTGACTCTGGTCCAGTCATGATTTTTATTTACCACTCTGATTGTGATGTGGCTGTCTCCTTCAGGGTGGGAAGTTCAAATGCTGTAAATCCGTGCACAGTCTGTTTGAACGCAGGCTCAGAGAACTGTAGATTTCTCGGACTGCCCAGGAGTGAGCGTGTTAAATCCACGAGTAACGACACGATTCAGTCTGTGTCGGCAGGCGTATTGACTCCTTTTGGTCTTGTTCCCCCGTTAGGTGACCCGTAACATTCTGGTGTTTCACCGGGCGGAGGAGTCGGCCTTCAGCAGCAGAGAGAAGGAGCTGTTTGTCCAGTTCTGCTGTGGGTACGCTGAAGACCTGCTGCCGTTCCTCAACCGCTGTCTGCAGGTCCTGTTTCCTCCGGCTCAGCTGGCTCTCATTCTGGGTGAGGACGACTTCTTCTTCTTCTTTCTCTTTGCTTTTTCTATTCATTAAAAATCGAGGCAGCAGTAGACTCCCACGTGTTGAGAGGGGTCAATTTAGAGTATTCATGTTATATTGTGTGTCACATATACATTTTTTAGATCAGAAGAGGAAAAACACAAAGTCACACTGTAGCACAAACTAAGCAGTTGAGGCAGCTGTTTGTTGTGCGAGGTTAAATGACCCTGTTAGTGAGTGGAGCGTCCTGGCTTTGTAGAAAGATGAGTAACAGCTGTTTAGGGTCAGAAGTCCTTCTCCTCTAAAGTGTCTTCACTAAGCTCAGCCGTCGTCACGTCTTACTCATATTGATTCAGAGATTGTGTAATATTAGTGTCTCTGACTTCACATTGAGTTTCAGACAGGCAGAGTGATGACCAATCATCACAACAAACATTATTCCAGGTCACAGCCTCAAACGATGAACTATAGCTTCTATAGTTGTTCACTCACACTAAAGATACATTAAAGTGATTTTCAGTGTGCCACGGATTATTGATTTATTTTAGGTTTAGAGAAACATTTTACGTGTGGACAAAAACCTTTATCAATGTAAGAATCGTGTCCGACACTCACAAGTACAATATGAGCCTGTCAGTGGAAAGTCAGTATGGCACAGGCAGCTGTAACGATGACATTGCGACCATTAAAAGCCTCTTTCACATTTGTCAGCAAAAACAGATCTCCTGGAGCAGTTTCAAAATGTTTTGTTTATATCTAATTGTTAGGTTTGTACTTGGAGGTGAAACAATCTCTGATTTGGTTCCTTGCTGCTCCTGCAGGTGTTCCTGTGACTCAGCTGCACAAGTACGATGGTCTGGGCTGCATCGACCTCCCCGCCGTCCTCGAGCCGCTGGACTTTGTGCTCCCTGAGAGGATAACGTTACCGGATGCAGCACCCGCGCCAGAGTTCGACATCTCCTCAGAACTGGGCAGCCTGTCGTTTGAGACCCAGCCAACAGACACAGTAACGGACCCTGACCTCAGAGTAGAGGCGGGACCTCCCGACCCAGCACCGAGCGGATCTGTAGAGTCTGAACTGACAGAGACGAAGTCCGAGGAACAAGATGAAGAGGCGATGCTGGACGAGGAGTTTTCTTTGGAGTGATGGGATGAAGAGCTGGTGGAGATTTATTGACTTGTTTCTGCAGTTTCAGGTTCCACTGCTGTTTTTTTGGGGGGTTTTGTGGAACTGAATGAGAAGTTTGAAGGATTATTTTGGGCTCTTGGGACAGGATTATATATTTTGGCGACATTTAAATAATAAACTTTATGCTTCAAGGTACAGGATGACGGTAAACTTTCTCTAACTGAATCTTCAAAATGAATGAAATGGATCAAACCAAAGCAGCCCTGAGTCGATTAGGAAACAATGACCAGATGTTTCACTGTCACATATTTCAACCTCTGTCTGAAAAGAGTCGAGAACTCAAAGTAATAAAAACACAACGCTGTTTGGAAAGATGAGCCTGTGTTTACTCAGAGGAAGTATTTACGTCCTTTACTACAGTAAAATACCGTAAAACTCCAAATAAAAGCACATCCTAATTTAAGGCCCAGTCCATTTTACTAGCCTGGTGTTGACGTATGTTTTGACAAATAAAGGCGGGTCTCTGAGGTGCCTGTGCATTTAGTGTTGAAATAGTTGTACAGAAAATAAAGATGAACTACTGCATCTGTCCAAGAGAGACAGAATTGTGCTCGTATGGAGGCTGTGAAGCAGGTTTGCATGCTGCTTTACAAAGGCAAAACGCATCAGTGATATTCATTTTGTTTATTGAAATCCTAATTTTGTACACCGTTGAATATTCTTCCTGGTTTTTATCTACAATTTCATAGTCTTTACCATCTTTGCCGTGCACGAGTTTTGATTAAAAATAATTAAAGACCCGTCTCGTAGAGGTGGGAAAAAATATCTATTTATGTAAAAATCAAGATTCTTTTCTTCTGAGATTTTAAATAGATTCATAACTTCCAAAAAATGTATTTTTATTTTGGCTTATCAGTCACTCCCTGCTAAGTGCTAAGGCTAGCTCTTTAACTCAGTAGAATGTTAAATGGAGCAGCAAGAAATTCAGCCAGTCTCACAGATGACTGGAGGAGATCCTGAACTATGTACTCAAATTTAATCGTGAGACACTCAGAGTCCCATCCCTACCGTCTCGTATTGATGCCTGTCACAAATAAAGGCCGCCCGGGCTATTAAAAGAAGTTTTACGGTAATTAATTACAGTGTGCACAGACACTGCAGTGTAAGTAAGTGACCTGTGTTGAAAATATGACGTCAGTAAAATGATCCAGGTGTATCAGGTGAATGAAGATAAGGTATTAAACAGTCTTTACAGCAAACTAAACAATTTGCATCTTTGACCTCTAAACTTCTTTTTAATGTATAACTGTATACATTTTTCCTCAATCTTTCATTCTTATCTTTTCAAGTGCCTTCATGGATACAGCTGGGAGTTGTAGTCCTAACATGTATGTTGAATATTAAATATAATGCAGTAAAGACTGACGTCTGAAGGAGGATTCAGTCTGAAGTGTCAGTTGTTTGTTCAGCACACACACACACAGGATGTAAATACTTCAGCTGTGGATTAATCGACGGCTGTGACAGACTTGTTTCATCTCTGCAGGGAGAATCCTTCAAGCTTGGACAAACTTTGTGAAGGAGCTGCTGCCTAGCTTAGCGCAAGGATTTAGCGCAGGAGGAAACTGCAAGCCTCCAACTTCCAACTAGTCAAAGTGCCTTTCTCAGACCACTCTCCATTTCACCCTCTCCCTACATAAACACCCCCACTGCGTTTGCACGCTCATTTGGAGGACGGTTCACAACATTGAGTGCCGTCCAAAACCTCTGAGGGTAACGTGGGTTATTAAACCCTCCAACAGTGAGTCTGCACCCGATGCTGGCTGACTGAACAGGTGTAACACCTTTTCATTGTTCAGCATGGGAGACACTAATGTGCAGAAATGTTATCGCTTTAAATAAGATATAAATCACTCCTGGGCTTCCAGTAGCCTAGTGGCTCGATTCTGTAACATCCTCATCGATACATGTATTATAGCAAGGAGAAAATGAAGACATATTACCACATTGAATTTTTGAGCACAGTCGTAATACATACTGCAGATTTTTCCTGAATCAATCGGACGTCCAGGTTTTTTGGTATACTGCCGATCTCGCAGTATCTCGATGCATTTGGCATTTTGGCCAAATCCAAATAAGTGTAGTAGGCGGTTTAGAAAACAGCCTGAGTGATTAGTATGATGTATTTCTTTAGAGGATCTGAATGAAGGGATGGTGAGAGAATCATAAATGTGCATCTTTATATTCAAACAAAGTGGAAGAAAATTAAGTCATTGATTCTGCAGATTAGGTTTAAAAATTTATTGTGATACATTACGTTGAAGAGTCAGATTAACGTGACAGCTGGGGGGGGGGCAGGGGGGGCGGGGGGGGGGGGGGGGGTGCTGGTTTTGTATTTGAAGGACCAAGACTCCACCACTACACTCCTGCTATATGGTCGTTTAATTTAATGTCCAAAAAAGTCCACTGACGTGATGTCCCCCTTCACTTCTTCTTCACAAACTTCTTGTGGACGGCGTTGGGGTTGGCTCGTCTCCGGCCCCCGCCACACTGGCCGTCCTTGATGTGCAGGTTGGCGGATCGGCTGTAGATGTCGTTCTCACTGAAGGGCGAAGATCCAGCCACGTAGTCCGGGTTGAAGACGTCGGTTTTCTGGCGAGCTTTGCGTGAGAGTCTCTGCTGGGGGAAACGCTGATCCTCCACCAGCTGGGGGTTGTTTCCGTGTTTCCCTCCCTGAGGCAGAGGCAGCGAGTGCTGGAACAAAACACACACGGGGGGGGGGGGGGTCACTAATAATCATGTGAATACATCCCCTCATAGTTACACTCCACCTTTCCTGTGTGTGTGTGTGTGTGTGTGTGTGTGTGTGTGTGTGTGTGTGTGTGTGTGTGTCTCACCCTCAGTCCCTTTGAGTTCAGCACTTTGGGGTTTTTGGAGAAGTGCATCTGCTTGCTGCCGTCCTCGTTGATGGTCACCGCCACCTTCTTCAGAGTTTTGTTTCCACAGTGAGGACAGAACACTCTGGTCATGTTGCTCGACGTCCTGAAAGTTCAAAACACTCAATTTTAAAAACAGCTAATTAAACTCATTTAATTGAACCACTTTTAAAAAAAACCAAAAAAAAAAACCCTCTCTATCTGTATCTCCAGATCGTCACTGAAAGTACAAAGCTAGCGTTCTTTGGTTGTGTAGAGGGCAGTATATCAGGGCTCGATGTGTTTGTATTCACAGACTGACGTAACTCACTTGAAGCAGGCGTGACACCTCAGGATGTAGTTCCTCGCCTGTTTGATCAGCATCCCGTTCACCGAGAGAACATGGAGTCCGATCTGAATGAGAACGTTCTGCGAGGACAATAAACCAAAACATTCAAATCAATCAATAGATCATTTAGGTGCCGATTTACAGAAACATAATCAGCACATATTCTGATATCCGCCCTGATAGTTAGAATCTATTTCACAGCATTTTTAAAGGTTATGACATCATCTTTAAACTGAGAAAACACAAAAATTAAGATTATACCGTTACCGTTATATTTTAAAGACTTCATGTTTCAGCGATATGTAAGATATCTACTAAATGATTAAGTGACCGTACTATATGATCAGACATTAAGGAAACATGCTGTGTTGAAGTGCTGGCTTCTCTGACAACAATGCAGCAGCCAGTATGTCCTCCTTCTAACTTTAGATTCTGGTCCTGAATGCTCTGGATTTGTTTGGACCAGAGAAGGTAGACGGTTTTAAGGCGACCCCACACGGCTGTTTTGGACGCCCCTCGGTTTGCCAGATATGAGAGCAGTTATCAGGTCAAACAAACAGAGGTAGCAGTGATGGAAGCGGGTAAGAGAAAAGATTGATGATTTCTATAAAGTTCTTTTTTTTCACAGGTGTCAGATGAGTAGATTTACAGCACGCTGAAGAAACGGCCTTTCTTTAAATTTCCAGAGTAAATATTAACAATGAGTGGAGCATCTGAATGTCGATAAAGAGCAGTGGGAGAACACTACCTACACATGTACAGGACAAGATCATCAGAGAGATGAGAAGCACGACTTTGTCCACAGTTGGCGCCAAACTCAAAACAACTGAAAGTTCCCTGATTCTCTGATTGGTCAAACTTTGATCAGGTGGGTGTACACCACAGGATTATGTAGCATCCACCACTGCCTCTGTCCTGTTTGCTGTCTGAGGTTTCCTACTGCAGGAACTTCAAAGCTGTTTGTACCTCTCCGTCATTTAGATCCTAGAATAACTAAAAACACGGCCCATGTTTAAAGAGACCAGAAGTCGTCTTCAGGGTGCGTGTGCTCCATCAGGTCCAGGTGAACTTCCTGAGAGGTGTTCTGTTACCTGCATGGCGAAGTCGGTGGTCAGACATCCGACTTTGACATCAGCAGGAGCCGTCCAATCACCAGACTCCATCTTCAGCTGTTTGATGTTACTGGGAGTGATCCAACCACCTCCATCATCATCATCATCCTCCTCCTCCTCTTCATCTCCATCCTCGTCGTCTGATTGGTCCTCCTGCACGTCTGTCTGCAGTGACCCGCTCCCTGATGTGGACACACGGTCCACTTTCTGCCAAATAAACAGAAAAACTTCATCACAGGCTCAAAACAACGACACACCAGTCAGTGAGTCTGAAAGTTGTTTTTTAAACTCACCAGTAAGTCCAGCAGACTGTCCTCGATGGACTGCAGCGGCTCCCTCCAGAAGTGGAAGCTGTTGAACGTGTCGCTGTCAGAAGACGTCTGTGTGTCTGTTTGTTGTTCTGTTTGTGTTTCAGTCTGTTTCTGTATGTTGTTTGAATTCAAAGCATCGACGTTATCCTGAAAAATACACGGAAAACAGGAACATTAACAGGAAGTCATGAACTTTAAAGACCTGGTATGAGGGAGGTTGTGTCACACACATTTCTTTATCCTGTTTTATTTTGTAAATGTGGTGTGTGCAGCAGAAAACTTGTTATTTTGTTTTTTAATTTGCGTATTTAATTTATACATTGACATCACTGTTATACCATAAACATTTGACAAATAACTTTTTTTTAAATTTAATTTTGTATTTTATGTTAATCTCCTTTCTTGATAATGGCTTTGCCTGTAAATTGTAAACAGAAAAGGATTTAGCCCATCATTATCTTTTAGCCCATCATTATCGTTATTAGTGAAAACTTTCTGAGATGTGATGAAAAAGATCAAGAAACAGGAAAAATACCTCCCAACACACACGCACGTCACAGATTAACAAAAAGTCAAAAACTATTAAGTGTTTAAAGGAACAAATACTCTGCCCTAAAAAGATTACATTTCCTAGGGCAACAACTTGTTGGATAATGCCATTCAGTGTTTCCCCTAGGTTTACAGCGTTGGGGGGACAAGCCGACACGACGACACTTGAAGGAATCTTGGTGTTCATGTGTTACTTTTAATGACAGCTGTCCTTTTCTATCGGAAAGGTATCCTTAAATGACTTCTTTCCCTGATTTCCGACTCTATCCACTATCCTATCTCTACAATAAAGGCACAAAAAGCCCAAAAATAAATCTTAAATTTTTATTTTTTTATTTGACCTTCAGGAAACACTGCCATTTAATCATTAGGATTATCAGTTAGAGGAGGGGGGGGGGTGTCCTCCTGTTTTCTTTTTTAATATTCATCAGGCACATTTTCAAACAATGATAAACAGTCAGGCTGATGTTGTTGAAAAGAATGTCTGAGACTTTCTATCTCTGTGAACAAGAAAATGTGAAAAGGGATTTCTGCTCACATGTACGCAGAGTGCAAACTGCTTCTTTATGTACAAACCTTCTCCGGCACTACAACAAAACCATTTCTGCCTCGGACACTTTCTCCTGCACAAACTGCAGGGACGGAAGCCACACGTGAAGCTCCTGGTTGTTTGATCTGAGTGAAGACTCACCAGTAACTCCAGCAGCTCGCTGTCGATGGACTGCAGTGGCGTTCTCCAGAAGTGAAAGGCGTTGTACTCGTCGCCGTCGGCAGGTTTGGGCCTCTCTGTTCTCGTTTCTCTTGGAGTCTCTTTGACGTTCAAACTGTTTGACTGGAAATCAAGATGTTTAAAGACTCACTGCACATCTGGACACTTGTTGGTGTTTTACTCTCCGGGGAGATATTATCAGAAAGTGTTTTACCTTGGAGGGGAAGTGGAATCCTGCAACATTGATTGGAGTCTCTGGGTGGCGCTGTGTGCTCTGAATATTCACCTGAAATCAGAAACCATTCAGCTCTTACTCTGTGCTGACATGACAGTCAACAAGCTGAATAATGTGTCAAAGTGTTTTGAAAGTTCATCTTGTCGTTAGCCTCTCAGTTCACTTTGCTAAAGAAGTGTGTTTACTGTCACCTAGGTGATAAAGGGTTAAGTTGTTTCTCTTTACATTGTACTTTGATAAACACCTTTAACCTTTAACCTTTAATATGAACAAAAAGAAGAAAAAAAAACACACACCAACAACAAATATCTATATTGGACGTATTCACCCTGAAGAATCAAAATGTCAAAGTTTTCAATTTAGTTGAAATTTGAATTGAATTCCTAAAAAAACAATTATTCAAAGAACATGTTACTGCTGCTGCTCTCCCTTCCCTCTTGTTGTAGATTTATTGATTTGATTGGCTGTTTGAGATAACAGCAGGTAAAGCTTATTCTCCAGTCTTTGGGGGTCACACACTTAAAAGTAGTGATCCGGTGTTTCTCAGGTTACCTTGATCTCCGGCTCTTTCTTCAGGTGCTGGGAGCCGACGTGCTCCAGTTCCAGCTGGTAGGTCAGAGCCAGGACTTTGATGTCGGTGGCTGACAGACTCGGGTAATCTCCGGTCTTCTTGGAGAACTCGGTCACTGAGACGAGAGACAAAAGTTTCTTCAGAGGAAATCCACACGTTGGACACAACAAACCTCACGACTGATGCGTGAACCGAGCTGCCAACATGTCAGGTAAGATGCAGGTCACGTGATCAAGTGGAAATATAACTCAACACTTATGAATGCTATCAAACCCCGACCGGACTGATGGATTTAAGGTTAGGTGTAGTTTACCCAGTCTGATGTGTTCAGGATGTGGCTCTTTAAAGTTCAGCTGGTACGGCAGGAAGGACAGACTCCTCCTGGTGGGTTTGTCTCTGATCTCATCCACCACATCTTTCAGTGTGTAGATGGTCTTACCGATATCCTGCAACACAAACAAAGTGTCAGAACGACCAAGTTAAGATCAGTAAAGAACCTTTTTGTTTGTCTCTATAGCTCCTTTTCAGACTGCTATTCTGCTCAAGAATGAAGCTCCTCCATCAAGACATTCATTGACTCCTCAAAGGTGAACTATCGGTGTCCCAGTCTGTCAGGGAATTCATTTGTCTACAGCCTCAAGTCCTCATAAAAAAGATGAAAATCGTATCTATTCTGTATCATATGTGAGCTGAGTGTGTGGTTACATCCCTCTTCTCCTCTGTAGAGTCATCTAGTCGTATTCTCTTAATTTAAGACCCACAATGCAGTCAGATTATTTATTATTTAAATCCCTTCGTAAAATGCACAAAATGGACAGAACTGGAAAAGAAAATGAGAAAATTGATTAATGATGTTAGTATAATTGTCACACTCATCAAAGGACTCCAAACAGAGAAATAAAAACAATATTGATTTTAAAGAATTGATTGTGTAAAATGTAAAACTTCACATCGCAGACAGAGTAAATAGAGAAAATGTACCATCACTGACTAAAATGTAAACTTGGAATATAATATAAAAGACAGCTCTGTTAGTCTCAATATAAAAAGACTATTTTCAGTTTTAGTTGCGCATCACGTCTCTGGGCTGGTTTTCTATGTGCGCAGCTACGGGCCTGAGAGTGTGATGAAATCTCCCTATACTCTGATTAACGGACGACCCTGAAGGCAACACGAGGACTGTCTGTTATTAGGTTTTCCTGAAAGCCTGTGCGTCCTTCAAACTAGAATAAAATCTCACCTGGAGAGGGGCTTTCTTTATAAACGCTCCTGCATCTGCGACGACATGCTCCACTATGGTAGGCGCCATGTTGGATTGGAGACCAACATGTGGAGCGACCAATCAGAGGACTGGGTAAAAAGTCTCGCGACATCTTTTTTTGTAGTCGGAAATATGAAAACTTCACATTAAAAACAATTAAATAAGATGCCTTTAACTGGCTACAGACCTTGAGCATTTTGTTTAATGTTGAACAAAAAAAGGGATAAACATTAAAGATAGAAATGTGTTCACTCTGTAAAGGCAAAGCAAGTTTATTTATATAACACATTTAAGCAACATCGCATTTCATAGTGCTGCACACAGGACATTAAACGCATCACAACAAGAGGAACATAAAATAGAAAACTTAAAAATCCTTTAAAAAACAATAATCAATGCCTAGAATTTGTTATAATAATTCATCAAAATAAATGTAAATAAAATAGGAAAAAAGGTAGTTAAATCAGAAGTTAAAATATTTACAGTGCAGAGTTATAGTTAAAAGTCGTATTAGAATTATAATCAGAGAAAATATATTTAAAAAAATAAATAGATAAATAAGATCCAAAAGAAATACAGAGATAAGACATAAAGTAAACATAAATACAAATGTCTAAATGCCAAGAAAGCATTTTAGTTTGGACCATAATGTAGCTGTAGTAGTGATTGATACAGAAGCCTCGGGGATCTCTGTGTTCTCCCACCGTTTCAGTAGTCATGAACGCAGCGTCGTCACATTCGGGTCACGTGATGTTTTGTTGACGGTAGGAGACGGACAAAGATGGCGGCCCGCTGGAGCAGTGAGAATGTGGTGGTTGAGTTTCGGGATGCTCAGGTGAGACAGTGAGACAGCTCAGGTGTGAACTGAGAGGCCGTCAGCTCAGGTGGACGGATAAAAACTTTCAGGAAAAGTTGAACGGAGGGAAACAGCGACAGGAAAAGAAACACACAGTCAAATTTAACACAAAAAATCTTCAATTGACTTTCTTTAATTTCTGCGATAAGCTGAATAAATGGAGTTTACAGCTGCTTTATAAAGGATTCCCACATCAGTAACATTTTCTACAAAGATTCAGCGTCTTAAAATCATTAAGTCAGACAAAAGAAGTTAATAAATTGCTCAAACCTCCAACAATCATCTGGTTGACTTTAACTTTTCTTTGTTGACAAACTAAAAAGTTTTCAGTTTTTGACTGTTGGTCAGACAAACATGACTTTAAAAGAGGTGTAAATATGGAAAATATAAAGGCTATTTATAAAACAGGACAGTTACTGTAGATTAGCTCTTCAAATTGATAAATCACTTTTTTTTTGTCTTTGAAAAAGTTAAATTCTTAATTAGTTTCTTAATTCATTCTTAGTTAAGTTCATAAAATTGGAGTACTTATAAATATTGCTGTTAAATAAGGCTTAAAAAATTAGATTATTTTATGGGTTGTAAATATGTAGCTACAGCGAGCGTAATGAAACACCCAATTCACAATACATGCCAAGATACTTAGTTTACGATACGATTTTATCATGAATTATACATTTTAACAAAGAAATTAGATTCATAGTTAAATAAGATTCTATTATTTAAATGATCTGATGATTAAAATATTTCTTTATCCATGCTACTGACCTTGAACGAGAGAAGCCAGAAGATGGCGCCCTCTGCTGGTTTAAAAAGAGTATTGCAACATATCTTTCCGTCAAATCGTTTTAAATTGTCCATATTTCTATCAATTTTTTTATTGAATTGCAAAGCAGTGTTAAACTTCTAGTGAGTAATAATCAAATAGAGGCAGCGTATATCCTTTGAGGCATCACATACAGAGTAGAGGGAAATATTTTCAATCATAGACAAAAACTTTTACAGGAAATATTCAAATCCCAGTAAAAGTATCCTTGAAATGTTATTATGTCGAACATAGTTTGTCCTTTCTGGTGGGTTGAAAATAAAATAATTAAATGGTTATTCCTGAAGTCATTGGTGCCTTTCATTGTATGTATGAGCTAAGTGAGGATTAATTAAATTGAAGTTTCGTAGTATTGTATCGCAAAGATGCTCTTTAAAATTATCTTTTTTTTTAGAGATTTATTTTTGGGCTATTTGCCTTTATCTGATTGGACAGTGGAAAGAGTAGGAAACCGGGTAGAGTGAGAGTGGGGAATGACGTGCGGAAGAAGAGCCACAGGTCGGACTCGAACTCGGGTCGCTTGCCTGGAGGACTACAACCTCCGTACATGGGGCACGACCTAGCCGCTAGACCATCTGCGCCCCAAAATGATCATGTTCAAAACAGTTTCTCTAATAAATCACTTTCAAACTCCTAAAACTATTATTATTAGTATTACTGATATCACAAAGTCCAGTTTTTGTCAGACTATAGACTCTTAAAAAAAGCTAGAAAGATACGGTCACCTGTTAGATTATCAACCTGTCCTTCTCCTTCTCCTTTCAGGCCACCGCCATGTCAGTGGACTGTCTGGGCTCACACGCCGTGCTGTCCGGGTAAGTTCAAATCCCCTGAACTCACCGCAGTTCTTCACAGCGGGACAGAAATACAGTTTTTAATTTGAGTTAAGAACAAAAATCATTTGGCCACAGTGAAGTTCTTTGAGTTGAAGTAGGAGATTTTGAGCTCTCTAAAGAAGAAGAAGATGATGATATCCTTTATGATTCCCACGAGGGGAAATTACATTTGCACTCTGTTACTGAGACACGCTGCACACACTGGCTGAATATTTACACTATGCAGGCCCACGTTCATGAGCATCAAGTGGCAGAGACGATGTTGTTTGATTCATTATGTCTCGTTGGTCTTCTTCATCAGGCTGTCAGTCTGTCAGCTAATCGTCATCAGATGACTAAGATGTAAAACATCACAAACTGTTTTCTTCCTTAAATGTTTTCCAGGAGACGTTTCCTCTACATGGTGAACCTCGAGGCTCCGTCCGAGCCTCCGAGGAAAATTGGTCGTCAGAGTAAATGGGACGTGGGAACGGTCCAGTGGAATCCTCACCGCTCAGAGTCTCACATCTTCGCTGCCTCGGTGAGTTCTTTATTTATTTAATATTTATTTCTAAAGAAAAAACATGTATGAAGAAAATCTGCTCTGGAAATAAACAAACCCACCTGTGTCACTGAGAGTTTGTGTCGTCTGCAGAGTAACCAGCGTGTGGATCTGTACTCGTGGAAGGAAGGCTGTGGAGAAGTTCACACCTCCCTGCAGGCTCACACCCGAGTCATCAGGTAACAGCAGACGACCCGCCGGGACGTGTTCATGTGAACTTTCTGTGATGTGTTCCTGGACTCTCTGTGAGGTGTTCCTGGACTCTCTGTGAGGTGTTCCTGGTCCGAATGTGGTGCATTTAAAGACTTGTGATATTGACTCGGACTCTGTGATGTGTTCAAGGACTCTGTGTTTGATCTGGTTTTGTCCCCAGTGATCTGGACTGGTCCTGGTTTGAACCTGAGTTCCTGGTCACCAGCTCAGTGGACACTTACATCTACATCTGGGACACCAGGTGAGAGGAGACAGTTATCTTTAAGTCTCATCAGCAGCTCGTTCTGAATAATCTTTGGGATGTCGTTCAGTTTGACATTTGAACTCATCATCAGTGTTTCTGTGTTCGACTCCACAGAGACACTCGGAAACCCACAGTGGCGCTGTCTGCTGTCGGTGAGTGTTTAAAGGCGTTTCTCCGTTTGTTGGTTGATCTTCTTTCTCTGAGTGTCATTTTATTTCTATGAAAATCAAATTAAAGAGACTTAAATTCAGAGTTTAACCGTTACTGTTGAGCTTTGTTTTAAAATCAGATTTACAGTGATGTTGTGCTTTGTGGCCGTTGGGATAAAGGGTTTTAAATGATGCAGGAAACTTCAATCATTTTAACTTCACCACATGTCTGTGTGCTTCTGTGTCAGTCCATCAAAGAACATGTATCTGTATGTTTTTTAGAGTTTCCTACATTCAAGTATTTTTCTGCCTTTATTGTAGAGATAGGTCAGTGGATAGAGTCGGAAATTGGGGGGGAGAGAGAGTGGAAATAGACATGCAGGAAAGGAGCCACAGGTCACTGCTTAAAGGACTTCAGCCTCCGTACATGGGCTGCTGGCGCACCCGAGTTTCCTCCATTTGATAATAATTTATAAAGTAAAAAACTTAATGCACACAAGATGAATGACTTGAATTTAAGAGTCTATTTGGAAGTATACCCAAAGAGAATCACTAAGAAATGCAACATGCATGCCTACTTTAGTGTCCATCAAACAGAGCTTGTTAGTTGGAGGGTCCTTGAATGCACCGCGATGAAGTGTTGTTTCTTCATAGTAAATGTGTTTTTGGTTTTGGTTAAATGTGTCTGCCTGAGGAAATTTTATAAAAATAAAATGAAGACTTGTGTTTTTTCAGGATGAACATAACTAAATAGTAAATAATAACTTAACTTAACAACTTAACTAATAACCAGCGTCCTCACCCCTTTACACATCTCGTCTCTCGTCTCCAGCCGGAGCGTCTCAGGTGAAGTGGAACAGGAAGAACCAGTACCTGCTGGCGTCCAGTCATGATGGAGACGTTCGAATCTGGGATAAAAGAGTAAGCAGAGTCCATGTGTGGTACCTTAGATGCACAGTGAGCTGTTTGTGTCTCTGAGCGGAGTACAAGTGTACCCTCTGATTCTCTCTGAGCAGAAGCCAAACACGGCGGTGGAGTACGTGGCGGCTCACCTGTCAAAGATCCACGGCCTCGACTGGCATCCGGAAAACGAGTTCATCTTTGCCACGTCGAGCCAGGACAACTCAGTGAGGGTGAGCGAAACAAGCAGCCTCAAACACAACAGTTATAGTGGAATTATTCTAACAGTTTAAATCAGGGAGTCAAAGATCCAACCAGAATCCACAAAGAGAAAAAGGAAAGAGGTCGTCTGACTACGACTGATCACACAAAATACAGGAATATCACTTGAAACCCTCCGCTTAGGAATATCCTTAAATAAAAAGTGTGTGTGTGTGTGTTTAGTTCTGGGATTACAGACAGCCCAGGAAGTATCTGAACATCCTGTCCTGCCAGGTGCCGGTGTGGAAGGCCCGGTACACGGTGAGTATCAAAGATCTTATTAAACTTAATTTATCCTGAGAGGGAATTTAAAGTTTACACTGACACAAGAGCATGTCTGAACAGAGAAGAATATTCACTGGGATTAAATACATGTAACAAAAACTAACCATGATTTGCTATTTCCCTTTTTTTGGTTAATATACATACGACAACGTTGAAAAATTACACAAATAATTTTTCATTTTCCTGAGTTGATTATGAAAAGAACACCCGACACACAGATTATCTTCTAATGTCAGATGTGTGTGTGTGTGTGTGTGTGTGTGTGTGTGTGTGTGTGTGTGTGTGTGTGTGTGTGTGTGTGTGTGTGTGTGTGTGTGTGTGTGTGTGTGTGTGTGTGTGTGTGTGTGTGTGTGTGTGTGTGTGTGTGTGTGTCAGCCGTTCTCAAACGGTCTGGTCACAGTGATGGTTCCTCAGCTGAGGAGAGAGAACAGTCTGTTACTTTGGAGCACGCTCGACCTCAACAATCCCGTCCACGCCTTTGTCGGACACGATGACGTGGTGCTGGAGTTCCAGTGGAGGCCGCAGAAAGAAGGTGACCAGTGACACGTTGAGAAGTTCACACACTTATTCTTCAAGTAACTTTTAAATCCCCTCAAGCAGCTTCAGTTAAAAGTCCCAGAAAACAATAAAAAAAAAAGTGGTCGTCCGATCGTCCAAATGGTTTGAATCCCCATCATACTTGTCTGTACTTGCTGACGGTGTCATTTCTAACAATATCCACAAAGACCACGTTTCAGACTGACTGTCAGAGACTCTTATCACACAATTTATATCACACAAACATATTCAGTGTAACTAGTAATGATGTATTCTGTTTCCTGATCTCTCTAGCTCAAACGTTGTACATAATCACTTTAATTATTTTGTAAACACATGTAAAGTGTTGTTGTTGTTGTTTACTGTGTTTTCATGTTGTTTGTGGACTCTATAGGCTCAAAGGATTACCAGCTGGTCACCTGGTCCAGAGACCAGACTCTGAGGATCTGGAGGGTGGATCCTCAGCTGCAGAAGGTCAGTGTGAAACCTCAGAGAGAGAGAGATGCCTCTTGTTGTTTGTCCGCCTTCCTCTGGTCCAGCCTGATCTTGATGTCTGTGTGTTGCTGTCGTTGTGTAGCTGTGTGTCAGTGACGTGGACGACCTGATGGAGGGGATGTCGCTCACCGTCGAGTCGGAGAAGTCTCTGACATCTCAGGAGCCGGAGAGCCAGCACGGCGTCGGCCTCGCCGCTGAAAACCTGCACGGTGAGAAAAGTGTCAACGAGACGTTCAGTCACAAATTAAACTTTACAAACTTTTATTTTTAGATCTTCTGTTGATTATTTATAATAAAAGAAACACAATAAGACAAACTGAGAGGTGATAGTCTCCAATGTTGGTTGTGGAAAACTAGAATACTCCATTTTATTATTATAACATGAATTGAAAGTTTTCACTTGATGAGAACTTGAATCTAATTGGCTGTACCGGTGTCTCCTCCTTACTGTTAAAGGAAAACCGTTAAATACTTCCAGTGAAGCTAACTGTTCACTTTTCAAAATAAAGTATACTGGCTACTTATTTAGCCTGCACTAAATTTAGAGACCATAGGAAAAGGATGCGGTCAAAAGTCTTTGTTAACAATGTTTTGCAACTTGTTCCCAAGCTAAATGATAAATATGAAGATTTTTACTTCATTTTCTACATCCATGTGGCAGGATAACCCTCATGTCACGTTGTTAAACATCTCGTGAATGCAGTGTGTTTTTGAGTTTGAACCTTACAAGCATACAGTTCTCTGACTGTTTAAAATGTGTTACAAGGGGTTCAAACCCTCATCTTGCATTACTGTCCTGATATGCAGAATTATTCCTGGCCTAAATGTTGACCTCTTTGTACTTGAAGGCTTTTTCACCCAGGAATATGTGAGACCTTTTTATGTTTAGTTCACAATTAACTATTTTTTTAACCCAAGCCACTGTCTTTTCTTAAACCTTATTGGGTAATGACGGTACCTTAAAGGTGGAGTCAGTAGAAATGTTTTCTGCAGCTTTTGAACACTACATTCAATCTGGGCCTCTCCTCCTGGGCACAACGCTCCTAGAGGTGAACACTCACTGCAGGACATAGTGTGTATGTTTCCTGCTATACCTACACTGCAAGCTACAGCGTGCTAGCACAATCTAACCGTTGGTGTTAAACAGGAAGCAGACCAACTCTCCGACAGATAGACAACCATATTACTGTCAGTTTGAACAATTAAATGAACGTTGTCAGGTGGATCCCTTCCATCATGTTTCTCCTCCTGGTTAAAGCTGCACCTGTTGTTTCCTGCTCTGTCATCTTTCAGATCCGGACTCTGGAGGTCGTCAGGACTCAGCGGGGGGTTCAGGTGTCCCTCAGACTCTGCAGCAGGAGTTTTCTTTGGTCAACCTGCAGATCAGAAACGTCAACGTGGAGGTGAGAATATGACATTTACTGTCAATTTAACCTTTGTATCTATAATATAATGATTTATTATAAAGAGACCTCATTTAAATATTCAGCAGTCAGTGTGTGTATCTTTCTTAATGAGGCGACATCAGACTGAGATGTTTTCTGTGCAGATGGACGCAGTGAACCGCAGCTGTGTGGTGTCAGCTCACTTCGGCAGCCATCAGGTTCACCTGGTTGTGAAGTTTCCTGCTCAGTATCCCAACAACGCCGCGCCAACCTTCCAGTTTGTCTCACCAACAACCATCCCGTCTGTCATGAAGATAAAGATCCAGAAGGTACGGATGCTCCCGAACGCACCACAACACCCTGTTTAGTTCATCTAGTTTTTACCTGTAATTTAAACTTTGAAGAACAACTATACATGATCTTTTTATCTTCTCAAAATAAAGGGGTGTTTTTTCTTTGCATTCAGATTCTGACTGACACATCCCTGCAGAAAGTGAAAAGGAACCAGAACTGTCTAGAGCCGTGCGTACGACAGCTGGTTTCTTGTCTGGAGTCGGACATGGTGGGTCACTCCTTTTCCCCTCCCTATCTTCTTCTCCCACTTCTCAGCTGCTGCCTCTTCTTCTCCTTTTCAAAGTTAGAGACCAAACAAAACTTTTCAATATTTCCCAACTCTTAAGAAATTGTTTTATTGCTGCAGCTTTTGTTTTTTTTTATTAAGTCGCACAATCTGTGTGGAAATAACCCATTGTTTCCTCCATGATCACCCAGTGAAATTAGCACGTTTGTTCTGCTCCTGTGTGCAAGTGAGTAACTCTCAACAACAACAGGTGGCAGTAGTCTGAATTCATCATTCAAAGAGTGATGCAGCTGATATCGCTGATGCATGCCTATTGGGCCAACTATTTCCAAAGGCTTGAAACACATAATACAAAACAAAGCTCTTTCCCTGTCAAAGGCTGACTGTCAGATTTGTGCGTCAGGACAGATGGAACAATGGAAGATTGTTGTTGGTTTTGTTCAACATTTAATACTGTGTCTGTAATGAAGTTTGCCAGCTTTTAAGGAAACAAGCAGGCCTCATGCTAACATTTATTCTAATTCTCTTTTTTATGATTTTTTAATGCTACTTTCATTGACTTCATTGCTGTAGGACCAGAGGTCAAAGTTTACTCTTACAGGTCCGTCCTCATGATGTGTATTTTCTCCCACAGACTCAGGAGGATGGTCCGACCTCCAGCCCCTTCGTGCTGTCCAACCCCGTCACTCCGGCCCTGCAGGCGTTCCCCCGAGTCACCAACACATACGGCTCCTATCAGGTAACAAAACACATCGACTCTGCTGCACGTTGGGACGTTTTACAGAAAACAGACCACCCCCCCCCCCCCCCCCGGAGAGAAGTTTTATCTCAATCAAACTGTGCATTCAGAGAATAATCCTCTTCTTTCCAGGATGCAAACATCCCGTTCCCTCGGACCTCTGGAGCTCGTTTCTGTGGTACCGGCTGCCTTGTTTACTTCACCCGACCAATCACGATGCACCGCTCTGTCCCACCCACTGAACCCACTCCCAGGTAAAAACACACACAGGTGTTTGCCTTTTACATGGATGTCACAAAAAAGGGGGAGGGAAAACGCCATTGTAGCTTTCCTATTTGATAAATAATGAATTGACATTGCCTGTGTGTGTGTTGATGTGTGTTTGTGTGTTCAGGTCCCTGTCAGCTCTGTCGGCCTATCACAGTGGAGTGCTGACTCCGATGAAGATGCGTTCAGAGTCTCAGAGCACTCTGCGCTTGTACAGCGGCAGCCCGACCCGCTCCGACAAAGACACCGTCTCCATCTCCTCCTTCTACTACAAAGAACGGGTAAGACACACACTCGATGACACACAAATGCTCAGCTGAAGTTGTGTGTCTGTCTAAATTAATGGGCACTAAAGATGTTTTTTTTGTGAGCATTGTCTTTGTAGAGGCCATTTTAATCATGGTAACTGTAGTTTCAGAAGTATGGTTTAAGTTTGTGTTAATAGAGTATATTTTTTGTGTTGTTAGAAATAAGTATTACTTTATGAGAAGTACTTGATTTGACATGGAAATCTTTATGGTGAATGATGGATTTATTTTGGCAGGTATTTTGTGTTATGGGTGGAGCCCAGTTAATTAATTTGGGTGCGATGCACAGGTGGTGAGACAAAAAAGTAGATCGTTTTGTTTGTGGACTGTGGTGGAGGTATAGGAGCCACGCAGCAAATGTTTTTTGATCGTGACCTTTTGTTATGAGTTTTGATATATTCGTTTTGGATCTGTTCTGGAAACAAGTGGAATTACGAATAAAATAAGAAATCAAGTGAAACAACGGATCTGTGAGTATATTTAAGTGGACAGGCATCAGGAACGAACAGGTTGGCTCCTATGACACAAGTGACAATTTTTATATGACACACAAGAAGAAATTGCCACTACAGTCTTATTAACCCCTTCTCTACATATAAAGAGATGTTTCTATGAAAGTTTATTCAAGCCAAATCTGTTGAATCAGCACAAAACAGACCTGACCCCAGATCAGTCATAATTCATGGGATGTGGAAGGAAACCGTTGCCATATTAGCATGCTAGCTTGACTCATAGTGTGATGGTTACTGCCTGAATGTACAACAAAGACCCCGGGAGTTTTCAAACTGAAAAAGGGTCACAAGTCTCTCTAAAATATCTCAAAGTCTTTGGCTCTAAAATACCAGAGTAGTGTGGGGGCTTTGTATGGTTAAAGACATGTTGCACAACACAAATGTATTTATGTGAACTTGGCCTGAACAGTTCTGAATATTGAGTCAGAGATAATTTGGGTCAATCTTGTCCTTGGCTTGTATTTTTGTCATGAATGAAGTTTGATTTGACCTGGAGGAGTCCAGGTCAAATGAACAAACACCTCTTATGACTTCAACATGCTTGCATTCTACTTGGTGGTTTTGCCTCGTTACTGACCACAGTCTCTGCAAATACACTGAGCCTGTGGGTATTGTTTCAGCAGCCAATGAGGTTGCAGCAGAGGCTTACATCTGAGGACTTCACTTTTGTTACTTTTTTCAAACCAAGTCAGCCCCCCCCCCTCTCTCTCTATCTGGCTGTCTCCCTGATGGGTTACTATGTGTTTTGTTTTCGTTATTTTCCCTTTATTTATTTTCTCTGGCCAATCACCTGCCCCTATGCTGCTGTGGGCCACGCCTTCTTCCTATTCTCCTCCAATCAGAAGCTCCCAATCTCTGCCTCCCGTCGCTGGTCTGTCCAAACCCTTCATGATTGGCCGGTATTGAGCTCTGTCCTTCATGAAACCATCCATCACCTCCTTCGTTTCCTCTCTCTCTCTCTCTCTCTCTCGCTCCTCAGTTGTTCCCCGTCTCTTCTCAGTTTCCCATTATGAAATGTTAACCTTTTCTTTGCACATCGCTGCTAACGTCCTTACAGCTGAGCCACTGACAAAGTGAAATAACGTTGTTTGTTCCAAATTTGAATTTTGATGCAAGTCTGTCAGCAACGGTAACAAGTCAAAAGACGGTAACAAGGAAGTCAATTGAAGCAAACTGGAACTGGAAACATTTCCTCATCTCTGTATGTGTTAGATTAAACAAACCTTAAAACACATCTCTTCTAGTGATAATGATGAATGGAAATGCTAAATGGACTTGAGCTTGTACAACACTTTTCAAGTCTTCTGACTACTCGACGCGCATTTTACCCACGCAGCTCACCCTTACATTTACTCACAACACATTCACACACTGATGGTAGAGGCTGCTATGTAAAGTGTCCATCAGTATTAATTAATCCCATTTATGCACATTCACACCCAACTGATGCAGCAACAACAGCAACTTGGGGTTCAGTCTCTTGCCCGACATGTGTCTTCAGGAGCTGGGGATCAAATCCCCGACCTTCCAGTTGGGTGACATCTGACTCTACCACTGAGCCACAGCCGCTTCTAAATAGTGCTACACTGAGCTAACTTCATCCTGACTGCAGCTCTGTAGATAAATCAATCAATCAAAAATCTGTATTCTCTCTTCAACTGTGAATAAAGAAACAAAACAGGTCCCGTTGTACCATTAACTCAGAGTGTTTGCAGAAAGCCGTACATTTCCCACCCGTCTCCAGTCGACCATTGAAGCTGTTAGCGCCGCAGCATTTAGCACAGCTGATTAGCATAGCACCTTAAAGCCGACAAAGTGTCGACCAGTGGAGGCAAAATTCAAACTCAGAACATATAACCACGCTTTTTGACATCTTGTCTGCTCTTTAACTGAGTCTAAAGCTTTTAACGTTCACTAACATTTAACGATAACAACAACAGGATCTGTGATCACCAGAAGAACTCATGTCTGTGTTTTTACCCTTAATTTAAACTATTTGTGACGTAATTTGGCTTTTCAGGCTACATATGAGTTAGTTCATAATAATCTGTACACTAACTGTGTGTTCACTCTGCGAGACACAGAGTCAAGTGGAGGTTTTCTGGAACCCCAACTAGTATGAGATCCAGAACTCTTCAGGTATCTGTCCTGAGAGCGCCTCTGTATCCCTTCATAGGAGAGGGGCGTCTGAAATATCTCACTGAAGAATCTTCGATCGGTCAAAGAAATCCCAAACATGCCTATTCTTTGACTAACAGACATACACAACACACATTTGATAACTCCATGAAGTCTCTGACCCTCTTAAAGGGACAGTAACAGCAGCCCCATGTTGCAGAAACAGTCGGCTCTAAGGCCTCGTCCACCATCAGTCAGTGTCTCGCAGTGTGAACCGTCTCTAACAGTAATTTGTCATCGAGACCACTTTTAATTAAGTGGTGCTTTTTTTGTCTCCTCTGGGTTTGCCGTCTCCCCCCTCCTCCCGTCTGTGTCTGTCTGTCTGTCTGTCTGTTTGTCCGTCTGTCAGAAATCTCGGCGGTTCAAGACGAAGCGAGAGGGGACAGACTACGGGAACCGTCCCATCAAACTGGCAGGAAAGGTCATCATCCAGGAGATCTCCTGTCTGCTGCCCGTCCACAAGGCTCTGGGAGAGAGCTACATGTGAGAACACCAAACTATCTTTATAAAAACCTCACCTTGGAATGGGAGGGTCAAAGGAGGGTTCTGAACTTTGCAGAATGTTTCCACAAAAAACTGTTAGATCTCAAAAAACGTTGCAAGTTAATTGATTGCATAAGGGGGACTTTTTTTTCCCAAAAAAGGGGGAATCTGGGAAAAGATATTGTAAAATGACATTTTAGCAGTCTGAATTAGGGTAAATACTGAATCATTAATCTATCTTTAGTTCCCTGTGTGAACATTCAGCTGCTTCCTAATGCAGAAAAAACAATCCATTAGTGATTTAACCTTAAGACTTTGTTTTCTTGGATAGTGCTCTAAAGTCAGTTGTATATACTTTTTTTGTACAGCATTTAAATGAAGTCAGTTTAATGACTGCTGTTTTTTTCTGTCTCGTTCAGTCTGAACATGAATGACATCCAGGAAACGTGTCAGAAGAATGCAGCAGCGGCGCTGACAGTTGGACGCAGAGACGTAGCAAAGGTAAAAAGTGTAGCTGATTAAATGTATGTTTTCTTTTGAAGTTACCTTCCTTTCCTTAAAGAAAACAGTTCTTACAGCAGCATGCACTCAAACCATGGCAGCTATAGCAAGAACACATATTTACATGACTTTTTTCTAAATGCTCAGGCTGAGTCTTCTCAGTTGTCCTGTGTCTGATAACCAGTAACTCTGTCATATTTGTTTGTGTGTGTGATTTTGCAGGTGTGGGCTCTTGCATCTGCAGCAACCAATCAGGATCTGAGTCCAGACTCAGACCCCGACACAGAGACCCCCTGGGCCAGACACCCGTTTGGACGCCAGCTGCTGGAGACCCTGTGAGTTTATTTGTTTCCTCCAGTCAAAGTTTTATCAGGAACAAAGCTCTAAAGTTTTGCTTTGTAGAGAAGAGAATAGTGTAAGGAGGGACGATGTTAGCCGAGGCAGGATAGAAATGTCTGGACAGAAAAATCAATGTGGGAGAACAGGATCAAACTGAGGGTCCATGTGTGACTAAAAGCTGCGTATGTTTGTGTTTGATGAAACATCCGACAGTTTGGATCACTACAGTCAGATGAGCGACGTTCAGACTCTGGCCATGCTGTGCAGCGTGTTCAGAGCTCAGGCTGCTCCTGCAGACTCTTACTCTCTGTACGGACACCACCCATCACGCTCCTCCATGTTCCCCCCACACCACTCAAGATATGTAAGTCCCTGCTCACCCAAAATACCAAAAAAATACACATTTCACAAACTTTCTTAAGTAGCAATTATTCCAATGGAAGTACTCAGCTTCATTTTTGTATTAATTCTGTAGTCATGAACTGTTGGTCGAACAACACAAGATTTTTTACAATCTAATGTTTGGTAATTGTGATTTCTCATGAATCTTGTATACATTTAGACCATCAACTGACTACTCAAATATTAATTATTGAAACATATTGTCAAGTGCAGCTCTGATAAAATTACTTTCTGGCTTGTTGCCTGATTGGTTCAGAGTTCATTCTGACTTCAGTACACTTGGTGTATTTCAGAGTCCAGCTTCAATAAGTCAATCTAATTCAAATGTATTCACTCTTTCTATGAATTATTTTTCTTTGCTTAGCTATTTTTCTAACATGCAGCTATAAGTCTGTATTCTCATGTTGTCAGTTTTTCAAGAACAAAGCAGCAAATGAACCAAAAGGACAAGAGAAATAAACAGGACCTATAAAAAGTAGAAAATATGTAGTCAGTAAATTTAGACAAATATTATAATAGAACAGTTTAAGTCTAAAAAAAGTAATCATTTTGTTATTTATACATACACAATCACAAAAGAAGAAATCTGAGATACAGTTTCACCAAAGCATCCATGCTGCCTTCAGTTCTCTTGATTCTGTTTAAGGTGTAATGAAAAGTAATGTTGTGATATTTTAATAAAGGCATGCTAAGGGGCCTTTAGGCTGCAGGAAGTGATGTCATAATAAAGTGATGTATTAATGTTTCAGCCCAGCTTCACATCCAGCTCTGTCACCTCGGGCTCATGCTCCAGCACCTCTGACTCCATCACAACCACCAACTGGAACACAGGTGAGACTCCACAGCGCCGCCTACAGGCCAGCTGCTGTACTACATCACTCTCTTTACCTTCTATAGATTTATACATGCATTTGTTTTCTTGTTGTTAACAGGTAGAGAGCCTGAACACCCTAACCCCTGGGGTGAGTCCTCCCCTGATGATTATCGCTATAGTAACCAGGGTTACAGTGATCCACGGGAACGGGAGCGGGAGCAGCACGATATGAACAAGAGGTGATGTGGAAGGACAGATGACCGTTGGTAGGATGTTGTGACATGCTTTCTGTTTCTATAACACAACCCCCCTCCCCCCTGCAGGCTGCTGGACCCGGCCAACATGCTGCAGTTTGATGACTTTAAGATATGTTACGGTGAAATTCTGTACCGCTGGGGACTGAGGGAGAAAAGAGCCGATGTTCTCAAGTTTGCCTCCTGCCCGCCTGAACCTCACAAAGGCATCGGTACGTACGTTTATCTCCAAACATTCCCTCCTGTTTGATGTCAGGATGTTCTAATACATACCTGTCTGTTTAGCTGAGTTTTTAGCCAATAAGGAAGCTTCTTTTTATCCAGCTTTATTACAAATGTTATCTCGAGACACTTTATAAAGAGCAGCTAAAAGCAGGCGCCCCAAGTACAGGCTACAGTTGCACTGGTCACAGGTTTGACCCCCTATCCTGACCTTGTTTGGTGCATGTAATCCCCACTCTCTCGCCCTCTATCTTCTTTAAAGAATAGTTAATACTTTAACTGAAAAGGGGATATTCCTCTATTTTTTATCTTGGACTCTATGTTTGCATCTTTGTGTTTTTGTACAATCATGTAACTAAACCAGGCAGCTGCAGACCATATACTCCTAGATGTATCTCAAGCCCCCTGTGTTTGTTTGTTTCTGCCACCAAAACATCCAAAACATTTCACACATTGAAGAAATGCTCCGCTGCCTGTCTTAGTTAGTTCACTTAAAGATAACTATCAGCCAACAGATCAACCTGAGTGTCAATGAATGTTCTAATACACACACACCTGTGTTGCTAATGCTAACCCTGTTTCTCTCTGCCTGTCTGCAGAGTTTGGGGTGTACTGCTGTCACTGTCGCAGTCAGGCCAGGGGAACTCAGTGTGCCGTCTGCAAGCGTCTCACTTTCCAGTGCGCCATCTGTCACGTGGCTGTGCGCGGCTCCTCCAACTTCTGCCTGAGCTGTGGTCACGGAGGACACACCAGTCACATGATGGACTGGTTCCGCCGACAGGACGAGTGTCCGGCTGGCTGCGGCTGCCACTGTCTGCTGCAGAGCACCTTCTGATGCAGCGTAGGCCCCATGCTGAATAAAACCTAGGCATCTCCAGAGAACGGAGGGGTCTGATCAGCAAGATCTAAGGGGGCTGATGCACAGCTCGGACTCCTCGTGGTCGCAGAGGATCAGCTCCACTGACAGATGGTGACAGGACAACAGAGTCCTTCCAACAGTTTGCCCCACAACACAAAACACTGCTTGGACTGAAGGACAATCATGGTCCCTTGAGGCTAAAACCTCCAGACTCTGTCCTCTGGACTGCATTTAAACTAGGACACTAGAAATGCCAAAACCCAAAGGCTAGATAGTTGTGATGCTGCCTTCATGAAGAACTTAATCTGTTGTAGAGACTTTTTCCTTTCATCTAGCACCATCCTAAATGTAAAGGCTGCAGGGTGTGTAACTGTGTCTCTCAGGCAGGACGTAGTTATCACTGAACAATAAGCAGGTCTGTAAACAGTGGTGTGTTTCAACTGTCAGTGGTGTCGACATATTTTCATCACTGCTCAGGTTAAAATTTCCAGCAGTCTGTAAGGACTCCAGCTCAAATCTGACACCGAATTTAACCAACACTAACAATCATTTTACTTACAAATAATCCATCTTTTTTGATTGTTTAATCATTGAGTGTCTAAGATAGGGAAAAACTGCCAAAGTGACTTTCTGTCAGACGGAGCAGGTCACGATACAAATCAGATAAAACCAACAATCCTCACATTTGAGAAGCTTGACCAAGAGAATCTGCTGATGTCATGCATGAGCAAAGAAATGAAAACCTTGTTGAACACCTTTTTCCCAGCTTTCCCAACAGGCTTCTTTGAGGGGGAGAAGGGGGGGGGGTTTAGTGCCTGAATAATGTGTTCATATGAACAATCCTTTTTAATGCTGTAACACCTCGACATAATACAGTTACTGCAAAAAGCAAAAAAAAACAGTGATGTGAATCTCAGGTCATATCGCCCAGCACAGGGGAGCGTGGGATAGGGCAGTGTCTGTGCAGTCAGTTAATTCAGTGTTTGTTATGAAATCAGGTGAGTCTGTGCTTAGTTCACTGTCCCTCCATATTCACAGAGGCCTTACAGGACTCAATGCTGACTCAATCTAGACTGTTTTTTTTTTTTATGTGAAACTCTGAATGAAGAATGTGTGAAAAGTTAACAAATGTACTTGATGTAAAATAGAAATAAAATTAAGTTTGAATTCAAATGTCTTTTTCAGTATTATATGGACGTAATTGTTACAACCGTCTTTGGCAAGATGTTGCATCCCTACCAGCTGCTGCTCTGTGGCTGACGACCGTCTTCCCTGGCAGGAGTCACAGGAGAGGTGGAGGCTGTGGTCGATATCTGGAGGGGGATTTCAGTCGGCAGAAGACGCACTGTGTCAACAGATCTGAGGTCTGTAGTCTGGACACAGGAAACGGCTTTCCACACTGCGCACACTGTAAAAAAGTACTTAAAGTAAAAGTCTGAGCGTCTTATGAATCTTAGAGTTTTAGTATCTGATACAATTAAACAAAAGTGGAACCAAAAGAAACACATGATGTTGAGATATTTTCTCACTTTGAGGATTTGAACTCCTGTTCCCTCAGCTGCAATCTTCTCCAGGACTTCTGGGATTTCCTCCATGTTCTCTAAGTTCCACAATCTGACAGTTTTGTCCTGCAGAGAACAAAAAAGGCAGACAGAGGAACAGAGTTTTTGAGAAGCTGCATGTAGAGGCACGTAGGACTGTAGAGCCTACAGAGGAAACTTTCAAAACAAGCTAACTCCAGGTAAAGATGTTTAAAGATGTAAGCCTCTGTGATGACACCTAAGTGATGTCATAACCAGGCAGAGACTTGATCTGAAAACATATATTAGTCTTTAAAGATTGACTTGATTGAAAAACTGTCCAACAAATCCAGAGAAGACCTGGTTTGAATAAGCCAGGAAACTGTGGGGTTTTCTGTTTCAGAAAGAGAGGTCACTCAAACCCGAGAAAGAAGGGTAACTCAAGCCTGTTCCAGAGAGAGAGGTAACTTTAGCTCCAAGTCAGTTACTATTGTAACTGAGTCTGTGAACCTTACCTGGTCAGGAGCATGTTTTCTTCAACAAACCCCAAGTTTCTCTGGGCCTCCTCCCTCTTTCAGAGCCAGAAACACTGTTTATCAAAATAAGCATAACTGAGAACAAACCGAACAATGTCGGAGACTAAAGCCGAGAGGAAGTTCATCCCAAATATGCTCTAACTTGTCAGATTGACATGTTACAGAGACACTTTTCAGGAGCACAGATGTCAGGACAAGGGATATTTCCTGGTCCTAAATAGATCCCATAGCTAAATGTCAGCCCCACAAGAGGATGTGAAAACCCTACAGAAAGTTGAACAGGTTAGCATGAGAAGAACCAACACAGAAACAACTGAAAATGTTTTTAAACTTAAAATGAAAACAGTTGAATCATCACAGCAGAGTAGCTGACTTTAACATGATATATATTTGATTATAAAAATGAGGTACCTTGGAGGCAGAGGCCACCAACTTCCTGTCAGCCGAGACCGACACGTCTGTTACCCAATCACTATGGCCCTGTGATGAAGGCAACAAACACAATACAAAAATAAACAAGAAGCCTTCAATTTAAGAAAGATTAAAAACACAGTGAGTACAGCTCATAGTGTTTAAACACCTTCAGAATGAGAGTCTGGCAGAGGGTGGACATATCCCAGAGTGCAACAGTCCGGTCGTAGGAGCCAGACACAAGCAGGCGTGCTGTGGATAAACGTGTACATCATGTTCAGAGATGATCAGTTTATAAATGTAAGAGTTAATAATAAAGCCGCTCACACAGTCAACCCAAACGTCACAGCAGCTGCCCTGCTCACCGTCAACAGAGAAGCTGCAGGAGCTCACGCTGCCTTCGTGGCCGCTCTGCAGCAGAGTCCCGCCGTGAGAGCGAAATCCTCCCGCTTGGAGGTCCCACAGCTTCAAGCTTTTATCCCATGATGCAGTGCACAGAAAGTGTCCGTTGTTGGTGAAGCAGCAGTCAGAAACAACGTTGTTGTGGTTACTGAGAGAGACGGGAAAACAAAGACAAAATATCAACACATGAAAACAGAATGAGAAAAACAATCAAATGATGATTTAGCTTTTTTTAAATCTTTTTCTCAGATACTCAATCATCATCATCTTCCTTATCTTCATTCTTATGATCATCAAGCATGATCACCAAATACCCACACGTCTGTCAGTAACGGTCTAGACCTGCTGTTTGTAAAGTGTATCGAGATAATATTTGTTTTTATAAATAAAGATTGATTGATAATTACATCAATAAAAACAATGATGAAGACCGTATGACCTGCTGAGTAAAAATAACCTTTATCATCTTGTGTTTACATTGTGCACTTCACTGAGTTTGTTTCTGCTTTAAGTAGTTCCAACATTTAGAGAAATATAGTAATAACCTTTAGTTTGTTACAGTTTCTTGAACAGGTACATTTTCCTCAAGAAAGATTTTTTACCTGACCGACAAGATGCCACATCTAACACCCCAAATAAACAAATAGACAGTTTAACAGTTTGGTAACAGAACAAACTACAGTATGAACATATTGAACAATCAGCTCAAGGTGCATTTTAAACTTTGGACAGAGGTGGGCTTTCTGTTTTCCCCTTTCCCTAGCCTTAATGCTAAGCTAAACTAAGCTAAGCTAAGAAGGTGCTCGCTGGAGCTTCTCATTCAGCAAATAGAAAAGAGAGTGGGGCTGGTTTGAACTCTCAGAGATAAAGTGAATATGCTAATTTCTTAAATCAAGATTTACCAGGTGTCTGTACAGAATTATCAGTGTCATTGGGGTTCAGTGGGTTCCAGGGGTCCTCTGGTGTGCTAAAGTTACCCAGATCGCAGTGATTGACTCAATTTTAATGTTGACTGTGACCAACAGAAGCAGGCGGTAATAACAGAAGATAAAAGAGTTTGGTGGAGGTTCTTTGAGTCTGGAGTGTTGGTCACCTGTTGATTGAAACGGTGGTTCCCCGGGTCTTCATGTCCCACAGTTTGATGCCCCGGTCTGCAGACACTGTGGCCACCCGTTGGCTCTGAGGGTCAAACCGACACCGTGTGATGGTAGAGCGGTGATGATCTGCGAGAGCAAAACAAACGCAGCTTAAAAACAGTGTTAAGAATCCAGACAATGTGTTACCAGGCTGTGTGGTGTCGCACCGCTGATGTGGTGCAGTGTCTTTCCGTCCTCTGAGTCGATGATGTAAACGCTGCTCTTTGGCTCTGCTGTACAGACGAGCAGCCGGCCGTCAGACGAAGAGCTGCAGGAGGTCAGCAGACCGCCTAGTTTGCACTTCCACTGCAAATCAAATTGTTCACATGTAGAAGAGTACATTTACCCAAAGGTACAAATACTTTTACTTAAAGCTCCTGTGAGGAGTTAATTTAAATGTCTGAGGACTTAAGAGGACTTTAAATATCTTAAACTTCTGCGGTGGGGTAAATGTGTCAGGGGAAGTGATAAAAAAGACACTTCTGAAAGGTTCTTTTTGAGTGTTTTACTTGAGTCTTAAAAAAAGAGCAGGATGAGATATGGTTAAAAAACTGCTTACACAAGGACCGGTTTGTCCACAGGAGGGCGCCAAAGTCAACACAAAAATATCCTCTCAGGAGCTTTAAGGAAGATGCGTGCGATACAAAAGAAGAAGAAGAGGAAGAAGAAGAGTTACCAGAGTCTGCCCAGTCTCCAGATCTGTGACCACCATCTTTTTATCCCAGGAGACTGTAACCATCCTGACAGACACACACACAGTACGGTCACTTTACTGTCTGACCAAACACAACAATTGATTATCTTCAACATCATTATTCTTTCTCCTCCAAACTGCCAATTCAATCATTGGCAGAAAACAATCCCCTCCCCTCCCCTCCCCTGGTATCTCCACTCATGGACTCCACCCCCAGCCTAGAGCAAAACTTTGCGCAGGTCCGTTATTTTTATTCTTGCTACAGAGGAGTGATGTCTACCGGGAAAACTCAGGGGGGGCTCATTGCATTTAAAGAGACACACACACCAAAATGGAGTGTTCTGAGAGAGCTGGTTTTTACAGGGTCACAAACCTCCTCTGGTGCTTGATTCATGTTATATTTTGACCAAAGCACAGCACAGATGTTTCATTTAGACCACAGGAGACTGTTTGAAAAGATGGACAAGGGGGATAATATGTTCTCTTGAAGATTTAATTTCTCATGTTGGATTTAGTTATGTCTATCAATGATAGTAAAATGAGTTTACTTTAGAAATGTTATGTACAGTAGAGTGTCAAGATTGAACTTTTTGTATTGATTTGGTTATTGTTTTTGTCTTACAGGACCCACCTGTTGCTGTTTGGGATGAGAGTGCACTCAGAGATTGTCCTACCATGAAGTCCATCGAAAACCTTCAGAGGTCTGCAGCTCTCAACATCCTGCACAGGTCAAAGATGTCAACAGGACATGCTACAGCTTACTGTCATTAAAATATTTTATAATCACTTTGCAACCAACATCTGCTGAACTCATCCACATGGAGAACAGATAACTACTGAGGTGTTAAAGAGCTGTTATTTAATCACCTACTTAACACAGCCAGAGAGGATTGAGACAGCGTTTTCAGACTAGAGGACTGCAGAGACAAAGTATGAATCCATAGTAAGAGTAGTTTACCCAGAGGATGGCACTGCGGTCTGAGGAGCAGCTCAGGACGCGGCTGTTGTCGAAGCAGAGTCGAGCTGCGGTGACAGTGTCGCTGTGACCTCGTAACATCTTTACTGGAACCTGCACACACATGAAAACAACAACAAGGAGAGGAGGGGGAATATTACAGAATAAAAATGCAACACTTTGTGTTAGCATTGTGAACACCGATCAGATTTTTAATTATTTGAATAGTCAAAATAATATTACAAATACATAAAGCTTGAAAAGTACCAGTAAAGGAAGGGGCTAAATATCTTATTGCAGTTGACACTTATTTTTGCAGGTGAAATGTTATTTGCAGGTGAAATATCATTTGCTGTAGTTTTCTTTTCTGCAGTAAGTTAGATGTTTTTGATGTTTCATAATATATATATATAAATATTTTTGCATTTAGTAAAATGTTTTTGCAATCATTAAATGTCAGGGCCACCGTAGTGAGGGAATTCTCAAAGTACTTTTGCTTATGTAGCACTAATATTAACAGTCTATATCAGGGGTGGGCAACTGGCAGCCCGGGGGCCACATGCGGCCCCCATCAACCCTCAAAGTGGCCCTCAGGTCAATTTTTACATATCAATTAATTGGGAACATGAAGAAAAACATGACTAAATCTGTCATGAAATCATGAAAACCAGAAGTATGTCCATAATAATATTTGATCACTGGTATATGTTGAGTTAATTGGAGAAACAATTGACTGTAATCGTTTTTGTATTCTACAATTTGGCCCTCTGGCAGTGAGAATTAAATGAATGTGGCCCTTGCTGTTGCCCATCCCTGCTCTATATGGTAGCAACTGTATTTAATTTCATATTTGAAGCATTAAACTTCAGTGTGAAATGTTGTACTTCTTCCTTCACTGCATTAATTTGACAACATTACTTATGTAACAGACTGTTGTGTGTTTGTTATTCGTAGTTAATTGACAATTTGACAATTTTTTCTGATGCTACATGATGTCTTAATTAAATTAAAATGTTTGGACGCATACTTGTAATGGATTAGCTACTTTTAGAGTTTTGGTGTCAGTATTTTTTCTAAGAGGAACTTGAATATTAAAGACAGACCGTGAACTTTAGCCACCGAGCTAACCTATGAGCTAACCGTACTCCTGACTTTATTTACCTGGGACTCCTGGCTCCACTCTCCTCCACCTGCGGCTCTTTTCTCCTCCTCAGGCTTCTCCGCCTCTTCTCCTCCATGTGTAGGTTTCTCCACTGACAAAGGGTCGAGTTTCTTGGTCGTCATTTCAGAAATTAATAGTAAAAAGTTTGTTAGCCGATGAAGAAACTTTTCAGGTCTCCGTCGCGACAGTTACCATAGCAACACACACCCCGTTATGGTGCCTTCGGGTCATGTGGGACAACAGACAATCTAAACGCGTCATCGGATGGTTCTCTGATACAAACGAAATATGGTTCCTCCTACATGCTCCAACGAGTCAAATACATAGACTGTAAAAAATAACATATAACTCGACAGATCAGTAAAATAGTCAACAGAAACAAACAAAAAATTAACAGTAAATCATTTTATTATTTAAAACAAAAAACAACAGAAAATCTGTTGTGTCAAATGAGCTGAATGCAGGGAAGACGGAGGTGAACTCTGAGGCGTTTCTTCTTTATGTTGGTCGTCCTCGTGGAGGACACTCTTCCAGCTCGTTCACCAGGTCTCATGTGACTTCATGCTTTTCAGTCTGGAACGAGAGGACACACACAAAGAGATATTAAGACATGTAGACACTCTGAGGTGTATTCATTTTAAACACACAACAGTTGAGCTGTGTTTTTGGAGGCAGGGAATTTATAATCGGATAACTTTCTCTAAACTAATCCTTTGTTAGCTGACAACAGTCATTATGAACTATTTCTCTGCATTCAATTAATTACTGTTTATTCAAGGAACCCACAAACTGCAGCAGCATGAGTGGTAAAAACACTTCACCTCTCTCATGAGTTTTAATATAACGTCGATGTTTGAAAACTCTATTACCTTTTGAGCAGCTCTTCTGTGGAAACCTGCTCTGGTTCTCCACCGTCACTGTCCTCCTCTGAGCTGCTGTCCGACGTCTCCTTCTTGCTCTTCTTTTGCTGCTTCCCTTTGTGTTTGTGCTTCTTGTGTTTCTTCTGCAAATAAATGATGGTAAATTCAGCAGAGAAAAAAAACAAGCAGTCAGGAGGAAGAGTCACTCTATTTTTGTTTGGTTTTTCTACCTTTTTCTCCTTTTTGTGTTTGTGTTGCTTCTTGTTCTTGTGTTTCTTGTCTTTGCTCCTCTTGCTGGGTTTCTCCTCCTCAGCTGGGGAGCGGATAGAGGTGGCGCCTCCTCTGGCTGAACAAGGGAACAACAGGCACAGCTGAGTCAACATAGTTAGTTTTGCATTATACTCTCATTATAAATATATATATATATATATATATCTTTGGATGTTTAGATGTCGCTGGACTCACAAAGAGCAGCTGAAGGAGGCGGCAGCTTCGGACCAAACTCCTCTTCTACTTGTGTCGAGTTCTGAGTTGAAACCACTGCTTTAAAGAAACACAAACAACAAGAAAAGTTAGAATGGAAATGGAATTTGATGTGGATTAATCTAACAGCCTATCACGCAGCAGAAATAAAAAGGACAACAGCCAGTCAGTCTGAATGCTTTTGCTTTCCAAGCGTGTCAAGGAGCAGACCCATAAAGACAACAACAAACTAAAAGGCAATACACCAGAAACTCCTGTGGTTTTCAGGGTAAATTCTGAGATTCAATGGATTCCAGTGGCTTTGAAGAAACAGTTTGTTTTGGCTGTTTTTTTTATGCAAACAGGCCAATTTACAGGTAACATAAAAAGTGTTCTCTTTCGCGATCCTTTCTGTAATTCCAGATTCAAGGTTCAAGATTAACTTTATTGTCTCAAAAAGTGAGACATTTGTCTTGGGCTCTTCACCCATGCTGCAGCCACAAAAAATGTTATGTTGTAGTGTTAGAATACCTGCTCCAGAGGATTATCCTGCAACCATTACAACCTGTTATAGAGCTGCCTGCAGAGGAAATCTACTGGATCAGTTCTTAAACATTTGGGAATGATTTAATATCTTTCCAAAAAACAGACAGTTTTCCTTAAAACATCAGCCTGGTAGTTTGTTGCAGGAATGATGCTGAAGCTTTGACCAAATCTGCCACTTGAAAATCAAATAGAACCACTGGATTTTTAAATTTTTGAGGTTTACATAAGTGAGCGTGTAGATGAAACAGCAGATTATGTTCATATTCAAGCAAAACCCCAACCTAAAAAAAACCTTTACAACTAAACACTTTCCAAACATCAAGACCTTTAAGACCTTAAGGAGACAATAACATGCAAACATATTATATGAGAGTTCCTGAAACATTCAGAACGATTCCTCCTGCATCTGTTGGTTCGGTTGTGGTTGAAAACTCCTGAACATATCTTTTAGACCTCTGATTTAATTTAGCTTAACTGAGATGTGTTTCTGTATCGTTTGTCTGTTCCTACCTGTGTGCCGGCTAGACGTAGTGTTGGGTGTGGTTGTGGAGGAGGTGACGGAGGAGGAAGAGGGGACTTTGAAGAGGTTAATCAGCTGTGGCTCCCCCTGGACCTCTTCCTTCTTTGTGTCTCCTACCTCCTCCTTCTCCTCCTCACTCTCTCCCTCTGATGAAGACGATGATTTCTCATCAGAGGAGCCGGCAAAGATAGCCTTGAACAGATCCATGGGAGGCCTGCTCTCCTCGTCTTCCACCTCCTCTTCTTCTTGATCATCTTTGTTCCCCTTCTCCTGATCGGCCGACTTTGTCTGCAGGAAGAGAACACAAGCTCAGATTTCCAACATGTCCTTCAGCTTCACAGTGAGTTTGGTCACAAGGTTCAGGACTCACCTCCTTTGTTCTGCTGTCTGGAGTTTGATGGTTGGTGCTGGTGGAGGCGGGTGAGGTGTTTTCAGGTTTGGTCTCAGTTTGGTTTCGTGCAGCACTGAGGAGCTCACTCAGTGGGTCCTCCTCCTCCTTCTTCTCTTCTGCTTTTTGGCCCGAGACGTCCCATCGAGATCTCTTCCCAGACTCTGGAGGCTTTGGAGGAGCTGAGGAGAAGGAGGATGAGAGAAGAGGAGAGGAGAGGAGAGGAGGAAGAGGAGATGAGGAGGAGGAGGAGGAGGAGGAGGAAGAGGAAGAGGAGGAGAGGAGAGGAGGAAGAGGAAGAGGAGGAGAGGAGGGGAGAGGAGAGGAGAAGAGGAAGAGGAGAGGGGGAGGAGAGGAGAGGAGAGGAGGAGGAGAGGAGAGGAAGAGAGGAGAGGAGGAGGAAGAGGAAGAGGAGGGGAGGAGAGGGGGAGGAGAGGAGAGGAGAGGAGGGGAGAGGAGAAGAGGAAGAGGAGAGGGGGAGGAGAGGAGAGGAGAGGAGAGGAGGAGGAGAGGAAGAGAGGAGGAGGAAGAGGAAGAGGAGGAGAGGAGAGGGGGAGGAGAGGAGAGGAGGAGGAGAGGGGAGGAGGAGGAAGAGGAGAGGAGAGGAGAGGAGGAGAGGGGAGGAGGAGGAAGAGGAAGAGGAAGAGGAGGAGAGGAGGAAGAGGACGATGTGAGTACAGACAGAATGTCAACCAGACTGAAATAATTATGCCACATTTCAATGAAAGGCTAAAATATGACAGACATTTGTCAGTCAGGTAATTATGAGTACTGAAATGTCATTTTGAGGATCTTTGAAGTGTACGCGCTGCCTGACTAATGTGTTAGCTCAGAGTCTCTTCAATTGACATCAGAGTCATTAACTTTCTGAAGGCAGCATAACTCCAATGTCTAAAAACATAAATCACGTCAGAAAGGGACATTTACAAAACAGATTATTTGGTGAACCTTGAAGTTAGAAAAAAGTTACCCGGAGGCTCTCTGCTCTCGGTCACAGTGAGAAAGTTGAAGACTGAAAACTTGTCTCTCTTCACCTTTGGCAGACCGACAATACCGCACCTGTGGGACCAACAACAGTCGGTTACTCCTTTCAGACTTCTAACAAGTCTCATACATTCAGATGAACATAAAAAAGTCTCCCAGTCGGGATCAGAGTTTCTGTTTGATCACAGCATTCACTGAAAGGAGTCTGATATCTGATGTCTGTGAGATTTACCCAGGATACGGGTCGGGGACGTTGAACCTCTTGCAGAGCAGTTTGTCAGGATACCACTCGAACGTCTCTCTGGTCAGTTTTCCAAACATCTTCATGTTTACTGCAGCCTGTTTGTCGTCCACGTCGCCCTGACACACACACACACACACACACACACACACACACACACACACACACACACACACACACACACACACACACACACACACACACACACACACACACACACACACACACACACACACACACACACACAAAATAAGAAACTCAGACTCTGAACATAACTTGACCTTTCAAGCTGAGAAACTCCTGAAGAAATCTAATGAAGTATGTCAGAAATCATGTTCATTCTGAAGTTCTTGTGAAACGCTGTTTAATTTTCCTCTGTGCTTCCTCTTTTGTGCTGTGTTGTTTATTTTTACATGCACCTGTTTGAACTGCAGATAGGCTCTAATTAAATACTTTATTCAGGTGCATTATGGGAAGGGATATCTCAACCTCTGCTTTTTTATGATTTAGACCATTCTACCAACTTCTTTACAAAAGAGAAGTCGAATGGTGAACCATCCCTTTAAATATCTCCTTGTGTAAAAACTCAAAGTATCCCTGTCTTACCTCCTCGTCCCGGCTGACCTCCACGCTGTTGTCGTCCTCCTCTTTTTTGGCCCGGGTGAAGCGGGAGGAGAGCGAAGACGAGCTGGGTCTGTACAGGATGGAGGCCCGCACAAACTCATCCCTCTCCCGGCTTCGCTCCCACTCTGTCACCCCCGAGTCCAGACTCTGCTCCAGGGCGTCTTAAGAACACAGACAGAGGAGGGGTTTAAATCTGGATCCAGTGGCGTCTCACATGAAGTGTGTCAATGACAGAGTTTAAGAATGTGTTTCTAACTTTTCAACATCTTAAAAGAAAAATACAGTTTTTTGTTTTGTTTTTGTTTTACATCAAATGTAATCCAATGACATCATAGAGGAGCGTACGACTTCATAAAGCAAAAATGGATGTCTCATCTTTCAGCTGCCAAAGGAACAGTGGATGTAGCTTTAATAGTTTTTATATAAAATACATTTTAACAGGTTTATGCTTAAAAACAATCCTTTGTGAGCAACCTGGTGAGGTATATGTTCAACTAGTAAGATTTCAACATCTAAATATCAATATCAACAATATCAACATCAATACAGGGTCCAAATATTGATGCAGCAGCAGCCTGCAGGAGTCTGTAGGGACTTGGGTTGGAAACCGGAGGGTCACTAGTTCAAAAATTTTAAATTGATCTAGTAGCTGGAGAGGTACCGGTTCCCTTCCTGAGCACTGCCAAGGTACCCTTGAGCAGGGCGCCGAACCCCCAACTGCTTGGGCGCTCTTTCATGAGCAGCCCCTCTCTCTGACATATCTCCATGAGTGCATGTCCACAGGATCCTGTTTGTGCATGTGTGTGTAGCATGTCTCAATAACAGAGTGTAAAAGTTATTTCCCCTGTTTTTGAAAGTCTAAACTCTGAAGGAAATTGTCTGAAGAACAGACTGCAGACTGCAGACTGCAGAATGTGGGATGTGAGACCCAGTTTCTGACCTTTGTCTCCCTGTTTCAGGCGGTTCAGGTACATCTCATAGCGCGCCTGTTTACTGGGGTTCTTCTCAAACGGTCTGAAGGTCTGTGAAGTGGTCGGGATTCCCCTCCACGCTGCCAGAGCCTCCTGCTGCCGCCCGTGGTCGTGACCGTGGTCGCGACCGCGGTCGGCGGAGCCAGCTGCCCTCGCTGCCAGTGACCCCGCCAATGTCACTGCCGACTTCAAGGCGTCCTGGGAGAGTGGGGTCGGGGCTGCTTTGGTGGTGGGAACGTTGGAGGAGTTGCGGAGGTTTTTCAGTCGCTCTCTGTCTTCAGGCCTCAGCAGCTCCATGACTGAACTGGGACCTGATCCAGATTTAGGATAAAGAGGACAAAGTTGATCTGATTTTGGCTTCTTTGAAACAAATACAAACATCAGTATAGATTTATTTAGGATATAGACTCCCAGTATTTCTGCCTCACTAGACTTCATATCAAGTTAGAGTTACTGCACAACTAAATATTTTTCTTCTTCCAACAAAGTAGAGAAAATTGTTGTTTTTCTAGTCTTGGTCTTATCGACATCAACTTCTACAACTCTTAAACTGAAGTCTGTCCATATTTTTATCATCCATTTACTTGCTGACTGTGACACTACCTTGCAGTGTGTCTTCTCCCAGCAGCGCCCTCCTCTGGCCAGAGTCCAGCTGGTGACGCCCTCCTTGTTCAGGCTCCTCTTTGACCATGTGGCCCCTGGAGGTCTTCAGAGCCTCGGCCAGAGCGGGACTGACCCCCGACAGACTCTTAACGTCGACTGCCGGTCGAAAACGATGGACAGGGCGATAGTCTCGGGGCAGATCAGGGGGAGGGAAGATCTACAGACGGAGAGAATAACGTCAGTAACACAGTTCAGTGAATTTGTCAGAGGAGGATGAGTAGATATTTGAAGTCGCTCACAGTTTTGTCCCTGACTGATTTCTGGGCCAGAGTGAAACCCTCCAGGATTTTGCCGAGATACGATGCATCTTTACTTTTCTCTGTGAACAGAAACAATCAAAGTGAGTATTCTCTTCTTCAGAACATTTTTAAAAAGGTGAATGAAAAGAAGTTTCCCCTGAAAGAGCAACAACATTGAGTTGTATTTAAAGTCCAGCATGAAGCTTCTGTGTTGTGACATTTGTGTGACTGAAACGAAACCAATCACAAGATAGAGGGCGGGACATAACGTTGAGGTGAATATTATTGGATCATTTGCTTAGACAAAGCTTTACAATTGGTTGAAAATGAGTAAACGCTTCAGAGTGCAGGATGAGTAATGAGACATTTGAGATGTTTCACATGAGGAGAAAATAAAAGTTATTCTGATGTAAAAATACTCAGATCATGCTTTATTGATATATATAAGACAGATACATGAACATTAAACACGCTGGATTAAAACCAAGACAATGAATTTCTCATTTCATGAAGACTTTAAGGATAAATGCCTTAAAAATTAAAAACATATTTTGTCTAAAAATAAAGCCAAGACTGCCTCAAGAAGAATGTCTCCTGTAAGCTCATTTTTCATCCTCTGCAGCTCCACATTGTTCTTTTCTGTGTTTCCTCTTATACCTCTGATCGAAATGTTGTGATCAATTAAAACTTTTTGTGGTATTTGAGCAAGTGTTCTTAACCTTAAAGATCGCTGTCCAGTTTTCATTACTTTGTTTACAAGATTAGTTTTCTTTATTAGTTTGTTTAGGGAGAGGCGCTGGGAGCGACGGTCCACTGTGTCGTTTGAATAATCAGAACGTTTTTTGTTCTGCTGTTGTTCTGAAATCGACTTTCCAGAACTCTTTCCCCAGGCTCTGTTACCTGCTTTCTTCTTGTACTGCTGTGGAGCCGTCCAGCCGTACAGGCCGTCTCCAGGCTCCTCTCCTCCCAGCACCGTGTCGTATCGAGACATGGAGTCTCTGTGGTAAACCTCTTCATCATCGTCATCCTCCAGAGCCCCTACTCCAAACGCCTGCAGGTTAAAGAAATCCAGCAGCAACAGAAAATTACAACAGAAACTTTTCTTCTTCTTTCATCAAAACTTGGATTTAAAACAGATTCAAGCCCACCTGCCCGGCCACACCTCCTCTCCGCGAGCCCCGCTGTGCTCCTCCAAACAGCCGACTCCTCGTGTCAGACTGCGGTCTGAACAGGTCGATGTGTTCGGCAGCTCCTCCGCCCAGCAGAGCCAGGCCCGGGTCCAGACCGCGGTACCCCAGACCCTGAACCCCCACCTTAGGGTTGAAGTCCACCGGAGTCACGTCCTTTGGTGCAAAGGTGACGTTCTCTGGAGCAAACTCTTCATCATCATCATCCTCCTCCTGCTGGTGGGCAGAGAAAGAGAGTAACATGACTTTATCTTAAGAAGAAGCTTCATACGTCTTCAAAGTTTGCATGAATGATTGTTTTTGACTATTTAAAAAAAATGTCTCTCCTCATCTCTCAACTTCCCTCTAAAGATCTGAGTCAGACAAAATGATGACCAGCACATGGAGGAGGAAGTCTTGGAACCAGAAACCATATGTTGATGGTCAAGTTTTCATCTCGCTACACCAAAAGCCCTGAAATCATTTTAGCCAACGACTGGTGACAAGATGGTCCACTGACCTCTGAGTCCTCCGATCCTGCAGGGGGCAGCACAACGCCGTGAACTCTGGAACTTCCTTCTGTCAGGAGGAGAGAGAAAACGAATGTTGCAAAGTTACAGGACTCGTGATACAAGAAGAAAGCATCTCTGTCAATGTATTTTAAAATGTGTTTCAATTAATTGACAGAGAGAGGGGAAACAAATTGAAGACATTTGTTTTTACAGAAATTCAAAATACAGTTTTAGCTCCAAACCCTTTTCAGTTTGGTTTTAAACTTGGATGACTCCTGTGGATTAAACGGGAGCTCTTATCAATTTGCTGATCTTGCACACACATGTTCTGTACTTGTGTTAATAGTAATTATTCCTTACAGCAAAGGATTCAGACATAAAAAAGACTATATAAATGCAAACTTGTTGCTTATGGTTTATTAAAGAGGTTTTTATATTAAGTCTGCTTCATAACAGATTTGCACTATTATTGCACATTTGCACAACCCCCACATTGCACTTTACATGGGAGAAGTTTTTCCACTTTGGTATAAGCTCCTAACTGATTTTATATTGTGTCATCTCTATGTGTCTGACTTTAAATTGAGCTTTCATCGAGTCTGATTTGATTGGTGATGTCGCCTTTGTATTTGCTGCCTTGTGTTTGCTCCTGCTGCAACACTCATTTCCCCTTGTAGGACAATAACGAGAATCTGAAATCTGGAAGCCTAAAACTCCTCGCTTTAAAATTGCCCTTTATAGACACCAACAAATTCTCATGATTAAATTATAATTAAAGGTGCAAAATCTTTTCAGACTCATTTAAAATGACAGATAAACACAGAGGTAGTGGAAGATGATAACACAACATATATTTTACAGCCCCTTATAAATCTGCAGGGAGTCAAACTGTGAAGGGAAGTCAAAGACGTACTGGTCTGTTGTCGGCGAGCTTTTCTCTTCACACGAGGCCCGACACCCTGACCCTCCTTCCAGCCCATCTTCCTCAGCAGCTCCACCCCGATGGACAACCTGAGACGCAAAACAAAGACACCTCAGAAGAGACTCGGCGAGGTGCTCGGACTCTGGATCGATTCAGTGTGGGGTGTCTGCAGTTACCTGGCAGGTGAGATTAGCTCCTCCAGCAGAGTGTCTCCGGGGATCAGCGCCGCCTGAGCGTTGACTGCTCGCGCCTTCTCTCTGACGGCGTCTTTGCGACCGGATGAGAACTCCTGACTTGTGGTGATCTCTCGGGGAGCGATGCCGTGCTCACTGAAGTCCTGATGCACACATTTAAAAAAAAAATCATCAACACTCAGGAACAGTACAGACTCACAAAGTACATTAACGTTACTGCAGATCAGTGAAGCTAATCAACACGGGGCCTTAGAGGCTCTGATGACATCATGTAAACTCAAACTTTAGCTGGAAAACAAAGTCCGCCTCTCAGGGGTAAAATAAATGTTAAAGAATTGGCAAGACTCATTTGAGTTTCGAGAGAACTGGAGCAGCCGAAATATTCAAAACTTTCATAAAACTCAGATAAACAGACGTAGAACTCTGACAAACACAGAGCATCATTCAGTGTTTTCGATGTAATTTATAAAGCAAAGAGTAATTTAAACATGCACTACATGAAAAGTTTCAAGAAATTTTGTTCTGATAGGGGCAACTTTACCTCATCATCCATGAAATCTTCTGGTCGGACATGTTGTTTCTCAGCTTTCTGTTGTCGTGAGGAAACAAAAGTCGATGGGGCCCAGCCTGAAGACGGACACAACAACACAACAATCACAGGATGAAAGTCGGTGTCTGTACAATTTATATAAGAAGAACAGTATGAGCTGAATGCTGGGCTGGTTCTGAGTCAAAGCTAGATGATACAAACACATCTACAATAAAAACACTAAACAAAGTGGGGCGCTGGTAGCCTAATGGTTATGTACAGAGGCTGTAGTCATGGGTTCAAATCCGACCTGTGGCTCCGTTCCTGCATGTCATTCCCCACTCTCTCTCTCCCCTGTTTCCGACTCTATCCTCTGACCTGACTCTAAAATAAAGGTTAGTTTTAAATGGCAAGTCTCTAAAATGTGTCTCCTTTCCAGGAGTTGTTTAAAGTACATAAGAGCGTTGGATCACCACTGATCCAGCCAGAATAGGTGAGCAGGTGAGCAGGTACCGTGTGATGATTTGTCGGTACTGACCTTCTTTAGTGCCGACTGTGTTAAAATAACCGGCTGAGAACCCTCCAGTGAACGCGCCGTGGAACCTCTGATACCGTCCCTTCTCATCCTTCACCGTCTGCTCGTGCAGTGGGACGGGTTTCTTCAGCGGCTCGTCTACAACAAACACAAATGAAAGAAATACACAAATAAAGATCCACATGTTCAGTACACATACTGTAGTGACTATAGTGACTATCTAATGTCCAAATTTCTTATCTTGCCTTTAGTCACTTGCATAGGCGTATGGAAAGTTCTTGACGCGTAAAAAATAAACAAATGTCCAAAATTAAAGTACTTTCTGATGTTCCAGTTTATTGTCACATATGAAGCAGAGACAAACCGTGATGATGATATGATGAGTTGTTATTTCCGAGATTATACTGTTTGTTGTCGTTCTTTTGTTATGTTAAATAGCCTACTTGCCTTATGTTGTGTTACAGTAAGAACCGTATGTTCCCACCACCTATGCCCTCGTTTCCTGTTCACCTGTGACATATAAACACTCAACCAACCACCTGACCAATTAACCCAAATGATCAATTATCCCTACCTAGTGTCCAAATTGAGTAAATAAATAAACATATAAACAAAAGCTATTGAAATACAATACATAAACACACACACTAAATTGGCTCCTACACATACTATTTCACATTTTCACTGCAGAACAAATTAGAAACAGTAATCATACATGAGAAAATAGTTTGTTAAAGGATCTGCATTTGAAGAATATGTATTGGTAAGCTTACCACCTTCTTATAAATGTAAACATGAGGAGATGGTGATGAATCCTTAGTCTGTGAGGGATCACACTCCATGACAAAAAAAATTAACCTGTTCAGCTCCTACAGGTTTAGTATACACTTATACAACCTGTTCAACTCCTACAGGTTTAGTATACACTTATACAACCTGTTCAACTCCTACAGGTTTAGTATACACTTATACAACCTGTTCAACTCCTACAGGTTTAGTATACACTTATACAACCTGTTCAACTCCTACAGGTTTAGTATACACTTATATAACCTGTTCAACTCCTACAGGTTTAGAATACACTTATATAACCTGCTCAGCTCCTACAGGTTTAGTATACACTTATATAACCTGTTCAGCTCCTACAGGTTTAGTATACACTTATATAACCTGTTCAGCTCCTACAGGTTTAGTATACACTTATATAACCTGTTCAGCTCCTACAGGTTTAGTATACACTTATATAACCTGTTCAGCTACAGGTTTAGTATAGACTTATATAACCTGTTCAGCTCCTACAGGTTTAGTATACACTTATATAACCTGTTCAGCTCCTACAGGTTTAGTATACACTTATATAACCTGTTCAGCTCCTACATGTTTAGTATACACTTATATAACCTGTTCAGCTACAGGTTTAGTATAGACTTATATAACCTGTTCAGCTCCTACAGGTTTAGTATACACTTATATAACCTGTTCAGCTCCTACAGGTTTAGTATACACTTATATAACCTGTTCAGCTCCTACAGGTTTAGTATACACTTATATAACCTGTTCAGCTCCTACATGTTTAGTATACACTTATATAACCTGTTCAGCTCCTACAGGTTTAGTATACACTTATATAACCTGTTCAGCTCCTACAGGTTTAGTATACACTTATATAACCTGTTCAGCTCCTACAGGTTTAGTATACACTTATATAACCTGTTCAGCTCCTACAGGTTTAGTATACACTTATATAACCTGTTCAGCTCCTACATGTTTAGTATACACTTATATAACATGTTCAGCTCCTACAGATTTAGTATACACTTATATAACATGTTCAGCTCCTACAGATTTAGTATACACTTACATAACCTGTTCAGCTCCTACAGGTTAATTAGTATACACTTAAATAACCTGTTCAGCTCCTACAGGTTTAGTATACACTTAAATAACCTGTTCAGCTCCTACAGGTTTAGTATACACTTAAATAACCTGTTCAGCTCCTACAGGTTAATTAGTATACACTTATATAACCTGTTCAGCTCCTACAGGTTTAGTATACACTTATATAACCTGTTCAGCTCCTACAGGTTTAGTATACACTTATATAACCTGTTAAACTAGGAAACCCATGTTGATCATTTGCGTTCTCGTTTACAGCAAAGACTGTTTTTTATGTAGTCTCAGGGTGTTTGTGGTGGATCAGATAATAATGTTTTAATTTTATCAGGCCGTATTGGAGAGTATCCTGAGCAGTGGCGGTTCTAGACCACTTTCACTGAGGGGGTCAAACTGGGGCCAGTTGTTCTGTCAGAGGGGAACATTAAACCCAGGAGAAAAATAGACAAAGATGATCGCTTTAAAATATATATATAAATATATATTATGCCAAATTATAGCGCCCATCATTAAATACCATGATTTATATTTGTTTCAGTAACAGTATTTAATGATAGACTGTGAGTCAAATACTGTGTATGTGTTATTAGGGGGGCTCTTCCTTTTGGAGGGGGGGCCACAGGGGGGGACCAAGCTCAGTGTTACAGGGGCACTGACCCCTGTTGGCCCCTGCCTAGAACCGCCCATGATCCTGAGGTACAGGATGTCAGCGTGGACACAAACATCTAATATAAATATCTAACTTAAACATTTAGATGCAGAAAAAAAGACAATTTGAATTAAATCATAAACTGGTTTGAGAATCTCTCTGTAGCCGGATTATCAAGTGCAAAGTGAAGCTTCATTACAGCTCTGAAAAAGAAACATACGAAGACTTCTCCTCAGTCGCTGTGCAGAATAAATATAAAACACAAAATGTTAAATGAAGTCTGGTTTAAAAGCTGGAGGGTTGATGATAGCTACCTAGCTGCTCGTTAGCTAAGCAGCCTAAATCGACCGTTTTGGTTTTTATTCACCCCAAGAAACAACTGGGTGGTTAAAGGGAAAGGGGGCAGATAAAAAGGAGGGCTTAAAATGATCTTAACCTTCTTCAAGGGGCTCCAACGGAGTCCCATAAGTCACAAAATCCTCGTCGCTGTCACTGTCGGACGCCATGTTGATACTCTAACTACGGTGGCCGCTGAAGATAAAACGTCGAAATGGAAAGCGAATGTTTTTGTTTTAGTTGGATTGAACAGCAGGAAGAGAAAAGGCGACATCCTGTGGCGGTGACGCTGCACTGTGAGTTATTGGTACTTTTCTTAGGTAGTTAAATTTTACTGCTGGTTTACACCATAGACCGTAAATATGTTTGTAATATTATATTATATTTACACGTATACCAAAGGATTCATTTCAAAGTATTTGTACTTTGGTGGGTTTGAGGTTCTGCATTCAGGCAGGAGAAACAGATTGTCAAAAGCCAAATCCAAAAGGTTATAAAATTATTGTATTATTCAGGCCATCAAGTTTCTGAATTCCAATGATGACCCTGATGACTGATAATGGGTTTATATTCTGGTTTTATGTATGTTTTTAGACATTCTCAGTTACCTGATGAACTTAGTTGTTTCTATATGTGTTGTATTTATTTTCAGATTGTTCTCTCCTGGCTGCGAAACAAATTTCCCCTCGGGCACAATAAAGTCGAAAGTTGAGGTCTCGCTTTTTTTCGTGTCTTTGTCTGTAACTTTTACTTTTTGCTGCTGATTGTCATGGCCACGTGTCCTTTGGAAATTACGCTCTTAATCTAAATCTCAATGGGACAAACCTGGTTTTAATTTAATTTTAAAAAATTGTCTACATTTATTTAGTGGTTTTCAGTTTGGTTTAGTGTTTACAAGACTTTAGCCGAATAAAGAGAAAGATAATAAAACAACATGTTACCGTTTTTTGGGGGCTTTTTATGCTTGTATATTAGAGATACGACAGTGTGAGAGGAAGTGGGGGAATGAGATGCAGGTCAGATTCAAACCCATGCCAGCCGCTTGGAGGACTACAGCCTCCACACATGGAGCATGCACACTAACCACTAGGATATAGATAGATAGATAGAGAGAGAGAGATAGAGATAGATAGAGAGAGAGATATAGATAGATAGACAGACAGATAGATAGAGAGAGATAGATATAGATAAATAGATATATAGAGAGAGATAGATATAGATAGATAGATAGACAGACAGATAGATAGATAGATAGATAGATAGATGGATAGACTCCTGCAGCCTGTGTCCATCCAAAGTACACATCGGTTTGTCATTTGTTTTCTTTGAGCCTGAAATCACTCATAAACCCCCTCAGTGATCCATAAAAACGTATCCTGCTCGACACAGACCAAACGCCCAGCTCTGCAGAAAGCTGAGGCTCGTTGCAGATCCAAATCTGAGACCCCCTGGACCACACAGAAAACACAGACCCTCCATTCTCTTTGTAACACGATCGAGTGCTACACTTCAGGGGGTTTAAACTAACTGAACTCGGACAGAGCTGGAGGGAGCTGAAGTAGGGGAACGAAGGGTCACTTTGATAGTGTAACACAGCGGAGAAGAGTCAGACTGGAGGAAGACGATGCAGATTTAGAAAATGACACAGACAGAGGATAGTGGCCAAGATTGAGCTACTTAAGAGCCAGAAAATAGCCAACACGAAGACAGAAAGAGAAAGAACTATCGCTATGACTATGAATTTATAGCCAGGGTTTAAGCCAGTGAAGAGCAAGAATGTAGAAACAGATAATCGTCTGGAATGATCCATAAAAAAAACATTAGCCAGAAAAGAGCAAGATGATTTCTGGGACAGACCAGATCAGAGTCAGAAGGTAGCAAGGCCAAAAGATAGCTGGAAAGACCTGTCAAAGTTATCAGACAGAGAAAAGTGCCAGAGAATAGGCAGAAGAGAGCTGGGCCCCGTGCAGGCCAGCAGGAGGAACCAAAAGGCTTTACAAACTTGAAACCACAGCAGTGGCTCAAAATGAGGAAATTGTACGATGACTGTAGGAAACATCCCCAAGGAGGCCCCCATCTGCCGGCACTCACTCTCCACGCTCCGCAAAAAATTGCATGCATTTTTGCTATGAAAAATTAAGTTTGTCAATGACATTGAAGGAAAATGAAGAGGAATTTTCTTTGTGGGAGAAGAAAAAAAATAGGAAGACGAGAAAAGGCCGTCGGTCGCCCGTCTGTCCTAGTTAGACCGTAGGTGAGCGGTCGTCGCCCTAGTTTTTGGCGGTGTGTCCAGCTCTGTCGCTTCCTGTCGGCCACCCGTTTTTTGGCACCCGATTCGACATGTTGATTCGGCGTCGGTGCAAGGTGTCTCTCTGATTGGCTGTTCGGAGGTTTTTATTTATAGAGCACAATTCATACATGAAGCAGTTCAAAATGCTTTACAGAGATCAGAACAAAACAAACTACAGAGTCGTATCCTACAGACGGACACGTTATTCCCTTTAGTCTTGTCTTAATAGAATTTCATTCCGCGTAATAGTCCACTCCAGAACGTCTTCCTGAGGATTTAGGCTCTCAGTTTGCTCTGCTGTGTCGGGCACAACACTAAACTGCCCCAGAAACCCCGTCTCATAGGTGCTGTGGTGTCAGCATGCCTTAACACTTCATCAGTTTAGCAATTCATTTGACAATAGCGTGGTAGTGAGTTTCATTTGTGCGTCAGAAAGAGTCAGAAAACAATTATCGACCAATGTGCCAGCAGAAAGCAGGGACAGGGTGGGGACCGCAGCAGCTCTGCAGGGGGTCGCAGCAGGACTCTGCAGGAGGTCTACCTCAGGGGAAAGGCCTGATGAAGCCCATTTGGCTCAGAGCGAAAGCAGAACTCTCTTTTAACAGCAAAAAAAAAAAAACCTCTTTGGACCAAGTATGTTAGAGTCATATTGAACTAGTTTGGGCTTCAGGCAGGCTGAACTTCATCTGTCACCACAGTTTGAAAAGAAAACGTGTCAGGCACTGACAAACATTTGTGTGGGTCAGTTCAGTGTTTGCTCACAGCAGCCGCTGAGTGGATGACATCATCATGACATTAGCAGGGTGCGTTTTGAACTGTGCTGAACGTCCCCCTGAGGGTTGAGAGAAAGTGCTAAAGAAACACAATAAAAGGAAGCTGACAAAAGTAAACATGTGAAATAATAAATATGAGGTCATTTTATATTAAATCAGCATGTTAGACACACGCAGGGGCGAACGGAATAACACAAATACCTGCACAGGGAAACACAAACAAACACAACAGCTCCAGAGAGAAAGGAAAGATACACACGGAGAACAAACAAGTGTAACTGGATCACACTAATTCAAATGTTTGAACAACACAACGCTCAGTATGTTTTATTGTGAAACATTCAAACTTTATGCCTAAATCTGAGCTCTGAATCCATCTTAAGAGTGTGACCTCAAGTCAAATCAGCAATGTGTCTCCAAGCACGCTAAATATGTTGCAAGAATATAGCTTTAAACATGTGAAAAGACTGAGAACTATGTTTGACTGATTTGCGGTTTTTGACCGTTATTACGGTTTACTCAAGTTTTTTTTTCTAAATCGGGTATGTATGTAATTGGGCCCTTCATCTCAACGTTCAATTATATTTTTCTGGTGTAAATACAATATTTCATATAGTCTTCCCTATCTTTGCCGTGCACAAGTTTAGTTTGAAAATAAATAAAGGCTTTTCTCATATCGAAGCCTGTCACAAATAAAGGCAGGCTCACTAAATAAAAGTAAATAAAAGTCTGGGCTTTTAATAGAAGTTTTACAGTGCATCAAAGTTTATTTTAAAACAACTTGTAAGAAGGACAAACAAAAGAAAGGTGTACAATAAAATAAAAACAAAAGAGGACAGTTTATTTTGGATTGTGGAGAGCAGGGCAACAATCAGTGTGTGTGTTCATGATCTGTGTTTCATGTGTGTATTTTGTATCGCTGAATGGCATCTCTGGAAAAGAGTCTCAGTGGGTTCTCCTGGTCAAAGAAAATATCAATGTAGCTTTCAGTGTGAGGAGAAATATTAGACTGCACTACTGCTTTTGACCACCAGGTGTCATTCTTGGCTCACAGATTCAAAGTTCTGCATGTCTAAATAGTTTGCAGGGAATTATGCACCTTTAACTACACGGCTGTCTCTGCACATGAATCACATGTTTACAGCTACAGTTAACTTGATTCTGATAAATATGTTGTCAGGGACTTTACTTCCATCAAACCTTTTTTTATATTTGAGCTGAATGATACATTGAGTTTGTTATCCGCATAAACTTTAATGAAGAGGATTCTCTCAGCGTGTTATTGATCCATTAGCTGATCTAAGAGCAGGAAATCCACCAACAAGAGGCTGTGAGTTTAAAAACCCCAACAGTGTGGTGCTGCACACTGATGCAACATCCTAAACATCCTACTTAACATGCAGAACTAACGTTACAGACATTCTTTGCACTGAAAACTTTGACTTTTTTTACGCCTGAGTTTGGTTCAAGTTTGTGTCTAAAGTTTTTTTGAAAAAAAATCTAAGCACACGTTTTCTTTATCTGCATGCAAACACTACAGAAAAACATCTTCAACTGGAGGAAAAGAAGCAGAGATACAGCTGGTAGTAAAGGTAGAGGAGCGTTGATAAGATGTAAAAGGAAAGAAGGTAGAAAGTAGAGGAGAGAAAGAAGGAAGTGGGGTACAAAAAGGAGGAGGAAGGGAAGGAGGGGTGCAGGTGTTTGGAAAGGAAGTGAAATGGTAGAAAGGGTTAGGAGAAGGAAGTGCAATAGAGGGTTTAAGTGAAGGAAATAACAAGTAGGAAAGGAATGAGGAGGTAAGGAAGGAAAGCTCACGCTAGAGTTGATGTTGGGAACAAAACAAGGAGGTAAAGGATAAAAGAATAGAAGGACAAGGCAATGAAAGCGAAAGAGGAGGCTTCCAAAGGAAATAAGAAAACTGTAAAGGAAAGCGAGAGGAAGAAAAAGAAAAAGGGAGCCTGCAAGAGAAGAGAAGACTCAAGGCCTCAGAAACATTAAATATTTTATTAGCACGTTTTAACAGGGACTTTATTTTGTCAGACCTTCAAAGTGGTGATGGATAAAAACTATTTTCACTCTTTCCTGCAGAGATTGTGGAACATGAGCGTCTGTAACAGAAACAATAATTAAAACAGATTAATTTTATCCTCTGCTGGACGGGCCACTTAAAGAAAAACATTTGGCGGGAAAATGAAGAGTACACCCACTTCTTCAGGCACCACTACACCACTGCTCATATCCACTTCTGATTATGAATGTGACTGGTGTCCGTAGATCCGTTGACATACGGATGACGCCTCTTAGTGTCCAATGCAAGGAAGTGCATTTCTTTACGCATGGATAGAAACCTAATAAAACTACTCGAAGCCATGAGGGAGAGGCTTGTTTTTGTCCGTTTTTCTCAAACTGATAAAGACGATGACCGTGTTTCATATCCGAACGGATAAATCTGACTGTATCTGACATCAAGCTGATACAGGTTCAGTTTCGGCAGACGGCTGTTCATCTTCAGTCTGGTTCTGCTCGAGGAATCTGCCTCTTTAAGGAAGTGTTTCCTCGCTACTGTAACTTTGCTAAATGTTGCTTTGTGCTCATGATAGATTCATGTTGGGTCTTTGTAGATAATATAACAAAGAGTAATCTCTTCTTTTGTAATGTGTCTTTAAATAACATGAGGTTATAAATTGGCTCTATACAAATAAAGATAAAGAGTGAGTGACTGGATCTTACGGAGGGGATGAGGTTTGCAGACACATCTGACATCACAGAGATTCCCGTAGGAATGGATGGACTTTCTGATGACTCGCCTCCATACAAATACGATTTCGCAATGCACCTGCCTCCAAAGACAATCCCTGATCATGGCGGGCCTGCAGAGCAGTAGGTCTAATTATTTTTGCTTGCCTGAGTCATTCCGCCTGATATATGGTGTGAGCCTTCCAGGGTTTCCTCTTCTGTGCAAGATGCTGCAGTTCATAGTTACTTATGGAGGGTTTATCACTTTAAGTTGAGATCCTGCCCGGGAAGCAATTTCAAATTTGGCAATTTCATTAATTTGGCATCAATAGGAGACCCTGGGACAGAACATGCTGTAAATAAAGATCCCCCAAGAGGGCCAGGAAAATGTTATTAGGGCAGAGGGACATCTGGATTAACCGTCTAACCTGCAGGGTGATGGGAATCATATGGGAGCCCCTTTCACATATGCAATGCACTCCTGAGAATTTCCTGATATTGGACAAGCCGGTACAAGTGTGAAGGCACATGTCTAAATCAGTTAACTCCAACTGTATATGGACTTTTTCCTGAAAGCCCCCAGGTGAAAGTCTGTGTGAAGTTGTTTTAAAGAGGACATATTATCCACCTCCTCCACCTTTTCAAACAGTCCCCCTGTGGTCTAAATGAAACATCTGTGCTGTGCTTCGGTCAAAATATAACATGAATCAAGCACCAGAGGAGGTTTGTGACCCTGTATAAACCAGCTCTCTCAGAACGCTCCGTGTTGGTGTGTGTGTCTCTTTAAATGCAATGAGCCCCCCCTGAGTTTTCCTGGTAGACATCACTCTTCTGTAGCGAGAATAAAAATGGCACATCGCCGCAAAAGTTGGGGGTGGAGTCCATAGGTGGAGATACCAGGGGAGGTTTTTTTTTTTTACCAGAACCCCACTGTGATTTCACAAGGAGAGCACATTTGAAATGGAGCATTTCTCTCTGTGTTGTAAGACTTATGCAGACCACAAACAAAGGACTGGATGGGTTTATTTCACATTTTGTGGGTCGGTAGACACTCAGGTTACCTAAAAATATGTTCAGAATCACTGTGAAAGTGGATTTTTCAAAATATGTCCCCTTTAATGATGTGTGAACGCAGAAGGTCATAATTGGGAACATTCACTGTGAGCAAGTTGGCACGGCGATAACATCATTCATGCAGAATTTCTCTGCTTTATAATCTGCTGTACATCTCAGATGTGTGTGTGTATTGATTTTACTTTTGCATTTGTACTGCAGAAACATCCTTACAGTATACATGTTTCAGTGATCTTAAACTAAGAAACAGTCAGCATTATGGACGACTCTTCCTCCTCCTGCACGCATTATCCAGACACCCTCGTCACCAGAACCAAACCGACTGAACTTGTCTGGAAAAGTTAAGTGTTCATGTGCGAAAAGGGTTCACAAACAGATGTACAACTGTGTCATAGTTAAACTCTTGAAAACTCCTGAAGGTCTTGTGTTGAGCTCCATGTGTGACTACACATATATGAAATGTTCACTCCGACTTTATCCGGCGCTTCTCCTGCCCGGCCCCTTAGTATTTTCCACAGAGTGAGCTGATGTGAGAACGCAGCAGGATATAATCAGGAGTATTCATGAGTGAGTGTGAGGAGGTGCATGACCATAGACTGTATGAACGCGACCGCTACGATCCCCGTGCGCATAAGGAAACAGTTGCATTATTTTTCCTGTTCTCAAGTTTGTTCCCTCTTTTGTTGATAATCTGTTTCTGACACATTCTTTTTATGCCCTGTCTTGCCTCAGGAATCCCCCCACCCCACCTCCTATCCAACAGTGGAAGTCTACGTCTAACTAACCAGATCAGGAGGATTTCAGTGGCAGTCCTCCTGAAATTCTCGAGAAATTCTTTAGGAGTGCATGCATGAAAACAGCTCTAGTCATCTCTGCTCTGGCCAGATGTCTTTGCATCACAACCTCCATCAAGACAGCAGAAAAAAAAACCTTTCTTCTTGTTTGATCTTAAATCTTAAATGTTCTGCAGAAGTGCTCAGTCATCGAGTCATCCAGTCATTCTGCCTCCATGCAGGAGATACTGATCCTGCAGAGCAGTGATAAGAAAGCAGCGGCCTGTAAGCACTAACGGTTTTTCAGTTTCATGATTTGCATCAAACTTTTTCGTACTAATTTAAAGCAGGTTAGGTGAACAATGACGTTAAGAGATCTGAAATCACAATAAACAAACCAGCCTTGTAACAACGAATGTGATCAGAGAGTTGCGGTCTTAAAAACACAATAAAAATAAGCATTTTTTGTTGTTGTTTGGTACAGTCTTTAAATTTATAACCTACAAAAATGCATGGAGGACTATTGGAAATTCTGAATGGATAGTGAAAGAACAGCACATTGAATGCATGATGTGTCAAACTATGAGAAGTTCTTGTCACATTGACGGGTTACTGACTGTGTGACGGGTCTTGAAGAGGTGAATGATGGTGAACATTTGTAACTGATAACATGCATTAACTTTCCTTAACCTAAAACGATCTTATTACTGACATCCTGAGCCGAGTTGAAGGATGTAAGTAGCTCTTCTTCTTCTTCTTCTTCTTCTTCATCGGCTGTTTGTGTCCTGCGGTCGTGTTGGAGCAGCGTTACACCTCCTCGCCTCTAAATGTCATCATGGTGCGATAATGCCGAGCCGGCAGCAGACGCCTGAAATATTAAAGACGGCAGCGTTCAGGCTGCTGGAGAGAAAGTCATGACTAAAGCAGTTAGAGCTGCTTCTGATCTCTCTCCGCAGGTCTGCTGCATGAGGCAACACTGTGCAACCATCAAGCACCGAAAAGACGAACACGAAGAAGAGCGGCAGAGGAGCGTGGAAAAGAGGATAAAAAAAAAAGTGGCATAAAAGAATTGAGGGAAGCAAAAGAGGAGATGGAAGAGAGAGAGAGTGAGACAGAGAGAGAGAATTAGGAGGAAGAGAAGAGACAGGAGAGAAAGTTCCAGGTAGGAAAGGAGAAGAGGAAGTTTGAGAGAAAAGGAGCTTATTGGGAGAAGAGTTAAGGAAAGGAAAGGAGGAAGGTGGAAAGGAAATGAGGAGAAAGACAAGGGACAATTAAGGGAATAGGAAAGGAATTGTGAGTGAGTGAGGGAGGGAGTTGGTAAGGAAGAAGAAGAGGAGTTGGAAAAAAAAGTCAGAAGGTAGGAGAAAGAAGAGGAAGGAGGGAAGGGAGAAAGTTTGTGAAAGGAGGCAAGATGGAAAAGAGGATGGTAGGGAAGGAAAAAAGCATATAGGAAAGAAAGTTTAAAGTCAGGAAAGAAGGGAGGAAGACAAAGAGAAGTAAGGGGCATAAGAAAAGTAGAAAAAGTGTAGGAAGGAGGAAGGGAATGAAAAGATTAGAAAGGAAAGAAAGTTTCCTTTCTAAAGGAAGTCACACTCTGCAATCTGTATCGCGCTTTAGCTGGTTTGACCGACAAAGCCTGATTTGTGTGAGTGAGAAGGCTCTGTACACTTCCAAGGCCCTGGCACGGTTGGAAGAGGTTCTTCTGCACTGTATGATTGCTCATGCACAAGCACGGACTTGACATCTAATCGATCCCCATCTTCAATGATCGAGAAATCCAGGATTGTTAGACGGTCGTACCCAACAAGAAACGACTAAAAATAAGCCACAAAGTCAGTAAAGCTGCACTGATGTTCTCTTTGTTGTTCTCCATTTTGCTGACTCTGAGACCATGCTTCTTATAAAGGGCGCTACGTTATGACATAAAGTTATGAAATGCAGGAGATAAAGGAAGATGCAAGTTAGAGAAATTTAAGAAGGAATTTGGAAAAGTAGAAGAATATGAGTCAAAGGAGAGAGAAACTCAGAGGGATGGAGGACAGAAGAAGGACATCAGGAAGTATTGCACAGTATTGGAATGCCCCCCCTCCCTGTGTGATCAGCTGTTGGCTGTGTTAAGGTTTTGGTTTGTTCTCCCTGGGCTCTCTGGTCTGCAGCTTCATTTCATGTGTTTGAAGTGATTTAATGTTGTTGCATTTCACTAAAAGAAACTAATCCTGAAGTCAGTGCCTGGACCCTCGCCCTTATCCCTCACAAACAACTCCCCTCCCTCACTCCCTCACTCACCCCTTGGCCTCCTCCCAGCAGAGTTGATAGTGCTGTATGGCTGTTCATCATCAAAACCCTTCGAGAGTGAACAGAATTCAACAGGGGGAGCAAATAAAAAAAGAAAAACCTAGAACAGCCAGCTCTGATATGCGGGGGTGGAGGAGGTTTTTTTTCTTGGAGTTTTGGACAGCAAGAGGTACAGAATTTGGAGTCCGATGTAAATCAGAGCGAAGGAGCAGGAGTGAGGTGCAGCAGTGAATCAGTCAGAATCTAGAATTAAAGTAAACTGAGCCCGGATCAGCAGAAACCAACTAGCACCAGACTCAGGCCCAGAAACAGCCAGCTACCACCACCAGACCAGACTCAGGCCCAGGACCAGCAGCTACCACCACCAGACCAGACTCAGGCCCAGAAACAGCCAGCTACCACCACCAGACCAGACTCAGGCCCAGAAACAGCCAGCTACCACCACCAGACCAGACTCAGGCCCAGAAACAGCCAGCTACCACCACCAGACCAGACTCAGGCCCAGGACCAGCAGCTACCACCACCAGGCAGAGCTCAGGCCCAGAAGCAGCCAGCTACCAAGTAGCAGCTTTTACGCACTATGGGGCCAAAAAAAGCAAATCAGGAAGAAGACACACTTCCAATGTGTATGATCCATGAGCTACTTGATCAGCAGAAATAATTTTTCAAAGAGTTAAATCGAGCAATCGAACATTTCAAGACCTTTGTCGAGTTATTTATGGACTCTACTAATCAAAGGATGGACAATATCATATATTAGAGATATGCAGGACATGACAAGATGCAGATTCAGAGGAGCAGCAGCAGGAGTGAGCGGGGTGAAATTGTGTTGGAGTTGCTCCTGAAACATAATCTTTCAGTGCACACAGGCAGAAAAAGTAACATCCACTAAGGCTCCGTTTGCACAACGATTTCAGACAAAAACTGTGAGTTTATGTTGTGTCTTCACTGTTGGTTTAAACGACGACGGCATTTTGGGTGCCTCAAAATGTGAATTGGAAACAGGTGCCAGAGTGCAAACTCTTGAAAACTGCTTCGTTTCCTTCTCCATGATAACTGGACTTACGCTTTTCCTTACATGCGCATCATGATTCCAGTCAATCGCAAAACATGAGTGGGTGGAATATGACAACATGGTGGACGACCGAGTCCTGTTTGTGCTGCTCACTCCCAGTCAACATTTCTTTGAAATTTACTAGCCTTGCAGTGTAGCAACACCACCTCATCGTTTGTGCACACACAATGGCGGTAGCCATTTTTGTATCTTCACACCTCACCGCTCTGTGGAAGGAAGAGTGTGTGCACGGACGCCTGCTGTTTCACGAGAAAGTCACACCGCCAACTACTGGATTGGTATGTATTTTAGAGCGTTTTTGGTCGTGCACGGCTGTTGCAGCGTTGTCACCTGAACAAAACAAAAAAACTATTTGGTTTTCAGAGGATCGGAGGCTGAGATTGTTACTTTTAGTGTCTCAAAATGTGTAAGGAAGGATCCCTACAAAGACAGACTATTTAAGTTTAAGAGTAACAATCGTTATTATCTAAGCAGAGATGTAGCTGTTGCATCACTTTCTTCAAAGCAACCAGACTCCAATTGCAAAAAACAAAAACAGCAACGTTTCCTTGTACTGGAGTTGGTGGTCTACTTCTCTCCTGATTGAGTGGTTAGTTTGTGATGTTGTTTGACTTTGAGGTTCTTAATGGTAAGTTTGGAGTCACCACAATGTTCATGCAACCCGCTGAAACCCATGTGAACATAAATGAATCTGCAGAGTGGTTAGACTCCAGAACTGTAGACGGAAAAAGGTCCAAGAACCTCATAATTGTCCTGGGAAGACGGTCATTGGGGATTATTAATCCACTGCCTCTGCCAATGTGCCTTCCTTCTTCCTCTGTTGTGACAAGCCCCTCCTTCATATTTTCCAGTGGGTTGCCGTGTTGCAGAGTTCTGTATTGAGGTCTGTTGGTGTGTTGACGTCAGAGCTTCACTTTGATTCATGTTTGGTTTGAGGAAACAATGAGGGGCTGTTGCTTTTCCTCCTAACTCTCCCAGTTCATAAAACATCTGATATATCAGTTGTTTGTGTTGTTTGTGTCAGCCTTCGCCTCCACCTCCCCACGCTGTAAAAACATCCATAAAGAGCAACTGTGTGAGGTTAATTTGAGATGTGTTCTCACCGCAGGAACTTTTCACCAGGGACCGTGACCCTTCGGAGGCGTTTTCACCACAGGGACCAGCGACTAAATTAGGCTTTCAGGACATTATTTTTATCTCCATTAAGTACTCACTCACTCCCGTTGTCCCGTACCGTGCCGAGGCATGATCGTCCCCCCCTCCCAATTCCCTCGCTGGCCTGCACTCACACTCTGGGCTAGGTCTATGAAAAAAAACACAGAACTTTGTGGGCTTTAAAGTTTGGGGCTTGCAGATTTTTTAAAAATACTTTTGAATTCAAATTGGAATAACTTCTTGTTTTGATCATCATTGACAATAAAAACTATAGTACGTCTGATTTAAACAACCAGCAGCTGATTTAGATTTGTAACATCAAAATCATAAAGAAATTGTAACAATAAAATGTTTCTCGAAATGATGACACTGTAAAGTTGGGCATAAAAATGACACTTCTTATTTTGATTTATAAGCTTGTCTGTCCATCAGCTGGTTCATTTGCTAAACAATTGTTGCTTTTAAGACAGCAGGACAAACACAGACATCAGCAGGCTAAAAGAACATTTTGTGTCCTGAAAACTAGTTCCTGGTTTATTTAGGTGGAAATGAGGCCTTTTAAGTAAAAAAAAAACCTTAGACTTAATTTGTTCATATTTACCTAGATAATGTCCCTTCAACCTTCTTCAACCATGTAACTTTCTCCAAACAAACACAGTCTTTACAAGTCAGGGCTGAAAAAAAGTATTTCCTCATGGACAAACAACGAGAAAAGAAAAGGCCAAAGATGACACCGAGTGACAAATGTACTGAAAAACAAACAAACACAGAGAGCAAAACAAGCAGTGAGGAAGAATAGAAAGAAAATAAATCAAAATGACATTTAAGACAGAAACATTCTTAGACCAGAGCTCAGCTTTGTCAAGACAGTACGGTAAGACAGAAGACAGAAAAATATAACTAAAACAAAGTGAAAGGGATATTTCAGCAGGCCTATGCAGACGAGGTGGTTTGCGATACCAAAACAATTCACCATGCCTCCAGTCCATTCTTTATGCTAAGCTATGCAAACTACATCCTGACTCTGTCTTGGTACTATAAACACAAATTCATGAAATAATATCTGAACCTCTGACTCTTAAAAAGTGTGTTTCTCTTCATTTATCAAGGATAATAATGGATCCAGTCAAGTTTAACCACACAGGCTCCTTGGGTACAGCCGTGTGGATGGTGTCCTGAACCCTTGTTGACCTCTGTTTGACCTCTATTTGTCCCCTGTTTTCAGTGCAGTTTGTGACTTAAATGCGATTGTGTGTAAAAGAAGGTCAAGGTAAAGCCAGTAGATTACTTCTTCATGACCTACCTCACACCGTAGGCCTTTAGGATGCTTGTTATCCGCTAGTATTAGCCGGCTAGCATGAGGTCCAATCAGCTTAACCATAAAGATCCCAAACCAGTTGACCCCTGCATGCCCTCGGCCTCTGAGCCCACTTTTACGTGGGCTGTTCTTAGAAATGACCCACTGCGTATTACCTTCTTTTAAGCTGACTTCAGTAGTCATATGCTAAGACTGAATCTGAAAATGTCACCTAAACAAACACACCACTGTGGGTCTCCCAACAGCCCCTGCAATCACATGCTCATTTCCCTCACTTTTACTGGGGATTAAGATGGTGGAGTGACTTATCACAGATCAGGGCTGCTTTTAAAGGCTTCATACATGCGCAGTGCAGGAGGAGAGTGTGACTAAATCTGATGAGGAATGGCTCACCCAAACAGAAACTGAATGTCATGACTAAAGATCCTGACCTTGTGCTGCTGGGCCGAGGCAGCGTCAGGCACCGACAACAACCATCACTCTAGCTAAAGACCAGTTCTGGGGCTTTCAACTTGATCAATGACTTCTTATCCTTTTTTTTTACTCATTATGTCACTTTAATTCATTGGTTGACGGTACAGACGGCCAAACAAGGTCTCAGAACTTTGGAAAGCTCCAATCCAAGAAGTCAGAAAACCTCCTACAAAATCTAATAAGATCTTCTTCAAAAGTCTGCAGTTAAATTTTTGTTTGTCCTGCACCTGTATGCATTTTGCTTGGATGGGTACACACTAGTTGCCTTGTGGATTAGTTGGGAGTCGGTCCTCTCTCAAACGGAAGGTCAAGGGTTCAATCCCCAGCTCCTGCAGCCACATGTCCGATGTGTCCTCGGGCAAGACACTTAACCCCAAGTTGTAGCTAACGGTCACTTTACACAGCAGCCTCTACCAGCAGTGTGTGTAGGTGTGACCTGCGGTGTAAAAGCACTTTGAATAGTCAGATGATTACAAGCTCAAGTCCATTTACCGTTTAACCCAAAAATTAGAAATTCAAAAACAGTTTTCAAGAAGACCCAGATACTAAGGATGTATTTGGTTCAAGAGGGTTCAAGTTGTGGTCAATAAACAAGTGGGTAATGTAATGTTGGCTTCTTCACGTCTTTAAAAATACTTTATGTGGGGCGCTGGTGGGGCAGTGGTTGGTGCGCGCGGAAGCTGCAGTCTTCGAATCCAGCCTGTGGCTCCTTTCCCACATGTCATTCCCCTCTCTCTCTCTCCCTGATTTCCAACTCTATCCACTGTCCTATATCTCCATTAAAGGCACAAAAAACCCAAAAAGAAATATTTATAAAAAGAAAAAATAGTCTGTGCCTCTATTAATCGATGTAAAACATTTAGATTTTTTGTGACGCATTCTTCATTTTTACTCAAAAACTCAAGGTAACAAAATAAAATCCTCATTAAAGGGTTGAATGGACGTTGAGTCTGAGAAACAGAAAGTCTCACGTCTTTAGTGGAACCATGTGTTAGTGGTATTTTCACTTTAATTCAGCAGAGCTGATCAAATCTGACTGCAGTTACCGACTGTCCACTTCAAACGCTCTTTAAACGTCATTAAACTCGTCAGCCGGTGCCAGAGGTTCAGGTGACCTGTTGACGGAACGGATTTATCTTTACAGACACGTTTTTGATTTAATTACTGACATGAACACTGAGACAGACAGACTGATGTCCAGTAAGACAAGATTTCCAAACGAAAGCATCAACTTTGACCACAGATTGACCTCAGCACACTTCAGAGTAAGTCTTCTTATAATTTATTAGGACCGCTAAAGAGTCTAATTTAAAATAAGGAGGTTATAAAATGTTAATATCAAGTATATCTCGACATCTAGTGATGTCACACTGTGCAGCCAATCACGGAGCAGAAAGACAGCAAGGCCCTGCAGATGATGAATGACAACTTAACTCAATAAGGAGTGTTCGAACATCCAACTATCTCATGAAGTAAGGTGTGTAGGACTTAAAAAGAAAGAATCCTGCACACTCCTCTTGCTATAAGAGTCACAAATATATATATCTGAACACACATGACAAACAATGATTCAGGGAAAAGGAATGGAAATAAAAACAGAAGTGGGGGCAGAAAGGAGTAAACAAAAAGAAGAGGCAAAGTCAGAAAAGATTGAGGAAAGGATGTAGGAAGGTTGTGATAAATAGAAGAAGGAGATATAGTGAAAAGGAGGAAAGGGAAGGGGACGTTCATGGACACAAAGGTGAGGAGGAAATAAACTAATGAAGGGAACAGATATAACAAAGAGAAGTGAAGGTAGTGACTAAAAGGAGGACACAGTGAAGGAAAGGTGGGGAAATAAGGAGACGAAGAAGGGAATGAAGAAGAACATTTGTTTCTGTGGTTGGTGACATTAACCTCAGCTCCAGCAGCAGAAACTCGTCTTTTGTCGTTTCTTTTTTCTCTTCAAACCGGGCCGACGACCTCAAGCCGACAGTCTGCCGCCGAAACACAACAGGAAGTGAATAAACACGGGACAAAAGGTTTTCTGTGTGTTCCTCGGAGAGACCTGAGAGTTTCATTCTTCTGTCTAATAGACTGTGTTTAACTGCGGGCTGATGAACCCTGTGTGTGTGTGTGTGTGTGTGTGTGTGTGTGTGTGTGTGTGTGTGTGTGTGTGTGTGTGTGTGTGTGTGTGTGTTTGTGTTTATTTACCCGCATCACAACACAAACCATCTGGAACAACGGAGCAGTCAGACATAAGAAGAGAAACTTTTCATTCACTGGTTTTAATGGATATTTTAGTTGTTTCAAATCAGTTTCAGTAACTGCATGAATTAATATTTCATGTTTCTGATTTCAGAATCAGAATGAGGTTCAGTTTAGTGAGAGACAAACGATATGAAATGAAGTAAACGGTACAATAAATAAGGTAAAAATAGAGCTGTAAAAAGTTGAGTAGGGACATGTTTGCTGATATGTTGTTTAAAAAAGGACCAAGGTGCTTTAGAGCAGCTGGTCGTCTCTCAACCGGAAGGTCGGGGGTTCGATCCCCAGTGTTGACATAAAGGGAAATATGTGTGTAAAAAGGTGGTTCTATGCTGTGTTAGTGGCTCTATAAGTGACAGTGACAGCAGCCAATGATATGAGCTGGTATTCACAGTTGTCAAGTGAAGTGTGCCAATAAAGTTTTCTCCCTCCTGAGAGAGTTTGAGATCCAGTTCAGGCAGAACCGATACCCCAAAGTGTCTTTATTCCTCCATAAATGTTTCGGTCCAGTTTTGGAGGATGCACGCAAGGATCGCTGCGCAAACTGACCCTGCTAACACCCAGCTCCTGCAGCCACACGTCCGATGCGTCGGGCAAGACACTTAAAGGGATACTTCACCCGTTGAAACATGAATCTGTATTGACATTTGGGTCATACATGTAGTAGAAATGTGAAATCGGTTTTGAAGTTGGTGCCTTCTTGACCGAGAAAAGGCAGAAAGTGTCTTTTTGGCTCATGTGGATGAAAGACAACAACTCCCAGAATGCACAGCAAAGCAGGCCACAAAATGACGATTTTTTTTTTGCATCATGGAAGGCTTCTTTCAGAAAAGAAATACAGATCTTTCCCGTCTCAGGGGAAAATGAGGGCGGGATGTGTTACACCCCTGTACAGCGTACTGTAAGGGGAGAAATAAAGAAGAAAGAAACAAACACGTTGTTGCTGGCTTTCATTCAATGGTGTAATGAACAACATGCAACAACACATCACATCATCATTGTACAGTATCATACACCTGGATGAACATACATGCACTGTTTAACACCTTTACATCTGTCATACAACAGGCCAGCATTCCTCAACACTGTACAATCCACTGCTTGTTCCATGCAAACGCATTCAACTCTCTCCCAGTTGCTTTAGTAGTTATACACATACACACTTGCAGAGTGATATTTCTTTAAACTGTACCATGTAACTGTAATTGTTCAACTGACCGATACAACTTAAATAACACACTCTCAGTAGACGCACTACACGTGTCTCTATCGCGCTCTGTCTGTGTGATTCAAGCTAGCATGCACGCATCACGGCAAACACATTCATACTTAACACGCTTCATAAACATACTGAAATTACTTTGTATACAGAAAACATATCACTAACTTGTTCCCGAAAACTTACAACACATTTACACTTGGTTTTGTTCACTTTTAACCAGTATACCTGTAAGGGGAGAAATAAAGAAGAAAGAAAAAAACACGTTGTTGCTGGCTTTCATTCAGTGGTGTAATGAATGACGCTCAGACAACACGCTCCCCCTGCTGGTGTAAAACCGTGTAAAACAATAACAAAAGCTTAAGACCAAACCAATCAATTACTGATATGCTTCTAAACTTAACCTCAGCAACATGAACTAACACCAAATTATAACTAGCTTTTTAGCGTTTTTAAAGGATATACAACACTTTAGAAAGACACTAATCTTAACATGCATTATTAATATAACTTAGTGCACAATCCCATATCCATTACAGATGCACGACCATTCAAATGGGGGAAGTATCCCTTTAACCTCAAGTTGTTGCTAATGGTCGCGTTACTCAGCGGCCTCTACCATCAGAGTGTGAATGTGTAGGTGTGACCTGCGGGTAAAAGTGCTTTGAGTAGTCCGAAGACGAGAAAAGAAATACACAAGCTTAAGTCCATTTACCTTTTATTCCTTTTATTTCTCATGATGCTTGCTTTCCTCTGTTTGCTTTCTTCTAGTGTGAGTGCGCCTTTAGGAACCTGTTGTGAAGGTTGGATCAGACGCCTTGACATGTGCTCTTTATTTATATTGTTATTGTTATCCCTGTGTGACTAAATATATATATAAAAAAAACCCACTGTCTCCTTGTGCTGCGTTGTTTCTGGTTGCAAATGTCTCTGGGTCAAACATCATGTAAGAAGAGCTAAATAAAGGATCCATTAGTGCATGCAAAGGGAAGCAAAACTGAAGAAAGAGGGAACACAGTAGGGAAGAAAATGAATAAAAAAGAGCAAACCACAAAGGAAACAAAGAACAGAAATCATTTAATGAGGTTTGTGTGAGGTCACTAAATACTTCCACGATGGACTTAATGTGTTTGTTTCTGATTAAATGTCAAAGTTAACCACGGATGGACACCCACAGATTTCTGTAGGATGAGATCTTCTGATGAGTGTCCGTCATAGGTCAGGTCCCGCCCACCTACAGATGACGGACAGCTGGATGTCAGGGGGGTTTCTGTGCGAGTGGGCGCTTCATCAGGAGACCACAACAAAAGGTCAGAGGAATCAAAACACGCTGCACTTCCTCATTTTTATGTTTCTTTGTTTTTACTAAAAACAAATAAAGCTACAACATGACAGTGGACAGAAACCCGATGAAGCCAGATAAACCTGAAAATTCAGTTTTTTTTATGTGCAGTAAAGTTAATCATGACACGTTTTCAAGCTGTAGTGGGTTATTTTTTAAAGTATATTTTAGGGCTTTTTATGCATTCATTTAGAGACAGGATAGCGGACAGAGTTAGAAATCAGGGAGAGAGAGAGAGAGAGAGAGAGAGAGAGAGAGAGAGAGAGAGAGAGAGAGAGAGAGAGATAGAGAGAGAGAGAGAGAGAGATAGAGATTGGGGAACCACATGCAGAAAGGGAGCCACAGGTCAGGTTTGAACTCAGGCCGGCCGTCAGGCTGTGGTCCACCTGGCGGAAACAAAACATGTAAAGGAATTGTTAATCAGAATTTTCATGAATTCATACGTTTTGGTAACTTTGTGAATTAACCATTTAAATCTGTCTACCAGGTGACAGTAACTCTTCTCTTACGCTGAAGCTGTAATACATATGTGTAAGAGACCTCATAGCAGCAGAGTTATATTTGGATTGGAGCCAAACTGATGTCTTCTTTCTATCCTTTTAGAGATGAACCGAAGCAGCCAGGAATATGTGGGCTGTGCCTTCTAGCAGAATAACACTGTTAAGACTTTGCCAATGATTACCATCGATTGTGTGGTCTTGGTCAGCGTGGGTCAGCGATGGTCCGCACTCAGCCATGTGTGTTGTGTTTCTATGTTGTCTGACCATGGCTGAATAAATCCTAAGATGATCCACAGTCTGTTTCACGATTTCATCATTGTCCATTTACTACAGAAACTACCCCCCCCCCCCCCCCACTCAACAGGAATTTAATTTGAAAACTTTAAGATTTTGTGATGAATAAGCATCTTGCAAAGTCACAATTCAGAAGATGACTTTTCAAGAAACAAAAGCAGCTTTTGAGCACACCATGACGTTACTATCTCTCGGTGCATGGGACCGTGATCAGTTGTTCACCGTCTCCAGAGGGGAGCTCAGGACCAGCACAGGCTACAGCACAGCGCTCTGCAGCAGGGTGCAGAGACCGATTTGCTGACTTTCTGACATGGTGAAAGTGAGGGGGTTCTAAAAGAGTGATTCCAAAGAGTAGGTGTGACCACACTGTTAGAGAAAAGCCGAGCAGCAGATTGCTGTGAGTCCCATGTTAGGTCAGGAGTTTGGCTCTTGGGTTCACAGGCCTTGTCCTGCAGTGATTAACGTTTGTGGAAGCTGCTTGGTGTGCGCTGACCTTCAGGCGTCTGAATCAGATCTGTGACGTCGACCTTTGTTTTAACTGTTTTTCATGCTGACTGGAGATTTTTTAAGCTCTTTACGGCTCCTTTCTTTAGCTGTGAAACGGCCTGCTAACAGTCCTCCAGCTTATATGAACTCTTATATAAGTGACTGTACTGAGCTGAGTGTTTGTGTGTTTTTGTGCAGACGCCGTGATGACGAGCAGGCACATGGTCCTTAAGAGGATTCAACCCCTGCCAAACTTCACTCTCAACAGTTTGTTGTTTTTTCCTGGGCCTCGTTCGCCCATCATCCTGCCTGCTGTCCATCATGTGTGTGTCTCTCTCTCTCGTCTCTTCTTCTGTTTGCAAACCTGAAAAGAGGAAGTCTCAGAAACCACTTCTTTTTTTTTTTCAAAGTTAAGTTTTGTGCTGATTCACTGGTGCACACACACACACACAAACACCCACTCACACACACACACACAAACACCCACTCACACACAACACACACAAACACTGTCCAGTATGAAACACACTAAAAGAAATCAGAAATTTTTATTGGGTCTTTTATTAATTTTAAAGGCTAAAGATTTTCGAGAATTTTTTTCACAAGAGGAGCTACAAGAAGGCGACGCAATTAAAATGACTTGTTTAGTCCTTTTGCAGCACACTTCAATAGGCTGTTATCCTCATTTTCAAACATAGACTGTACATATTGATGGAAGAAGCCTGAGTGCAACACCCATCTGTTCCTGCAGGAGGCTCTGGAGGCTCATCAGCAGCAGCCGCCATGCTGGAAATCCTGTCTCAGTCTAACTTTCAGTCAACCTAACGACAGGCTGAGAGCTGGAGCGGAGGCGGGTTTTAAGCCTCTTGACAAACCGTTACACCGCACCGACCTGTCAATCATGTCAGCTACACGCCTCACTATGGAGTACACGTATCGTTCATGAAAGGAAAACAGAGCCGTTTAAAAAACAAAATCACCCTGTGTGTGCCCATGAGGACAATAACTAATCAGACCTATTTTGTTTTTTTGTACCAGGCAGTAAACATGTTAAGTTATGCTGAATAAACACATTTCTTTGGCTGTTGTGTGAATGTGACTTCCGGGTCTCCTGGAATCAGCGGACGCTCGACCAACTGCAGGATTTTGGGTAGAAATCTAGGAGGTGAGGAAACCCAGAAGAAGATAAAATAAATGTTAGAATAAAGGTGTTTTAAAATATCTAGTTGATGAGATAATGGGTTAATCATGAGGGGTTTTTTCTTCAAAGAAGGATTGATTTAAAGTGATGTAGGTGAACATGTATATAGTTCAGTAGCAGAGTCTCACCCTGAGGTTCAACATTTCTCATCAGACACTGACAAGCAGCAGCTTCCAGCCCAGGATCACTTCTACACCTCCGTGTCTCTGCTGAATTTACAGCTCAGATAAGGAGGGACATTAAATGCATGTTGCTTAATTTCTTCATAATCTGTTGGGATGAACTGTGAACTGTAAACCTTTCGGTGCAGGCGTTTTCGATGCCTGGGAACGGAAGGTTAACGAGAATGCGTCACATAAATCGAGGCGATAGCGGCTAACGGCGCTGAAGTTAACAGGATAGAGAAATATGAGGGCACTAACGGTGAGATTCATGTTTTCTGTGAGGGATCTGAGGGATTAGAGGCGGCTGTCCTCCCGGCAGATTGATGGTTGGAGCTTCTCAGCAGCTTCATTTACCGAAGAGTGATGAGAACATTCCTGAAAAGAAGTCATCGCAGGACAGATAATGCTGCATGTTGTTCTTCATGTTGGTATTTTACATTTTGCAAAACACGCAAAGGAAGACAATTTTAAAAATAAAGGTTTAATAAGTGCTAACATTAAAGGTTTGAGGAGGGGAAACAGCCATCTTTTAAATGAATTTCCTTCAGTTTGTTTCTGGTCAGTCTTTTGTTGGGTTTCAGTTTAAGTGTTTACTCAGTCTCAGTTCTGCTTCTGGTGTTTTTGGTCACATTGTTCTTCCTTTAAAACTAGAAGGAAGATGCAGAGGATGGAGGAGTCTTTTCTGCCCTTGAAAAGAAGAAGAAAAAAATTATTTGTTTTTGTTTTTCTTCTTTGCAGAGAGGATTTCCTTTTCATTTCAATTTCACCTTTAACATTGTGCAGTGTGTTTTAGTTGACACTTAAAACTTTGGTATGTTACGGTCATGTAGCAATGACTTTATTCAGAAAGAGGGAACTCAATTTGACCATTTAAAACACATCAACAAACACATATAAGGACATTGCTCTGTACCGTGTTTTATTGAGTGTTTTATTCTGAAAATAAACCGGATGTTTTAATGTTGTTTCGGTGTCTGACTTCCTGTCCCGTTTGATCTTTTCTGCGGTAAATTGATGCGCCTTGCTCCGGCAGCCGGCAGAAATAGAAGCCTTTGGTAATCTGCTGCTGAGACACATTGACTAAAGCGAAAACCCATCATCTCTGCTGCCGTATCAGATCAGAGACGGACTGAACATGCATGTAGTGGAGTTTAGGCCTAAGAGGCTCGCTGGTGAAGAGATGAGAGTTATAAAGATCCTCAGTAGAGGATTCTTGGAGACAAAAGCTGAGCTATAATGGGCAGGAGAGTGGGGAAGTTGTGGGCAAAACTTGTTTCTGTTTCTGCTCCATTGTTGTCCATCATTAGCAGAAGTAGAAATCATCAAACTCATGGTCACGCAATCATATATCCCTCACTGGGGGATCTCAAGGTGTTTCAGCTTTCAGGCTTTTTGGTGTAACTGCCAGTTAGAGATAAAGGACAAGAGCTCATTTTCAATTAATTGCAAAATTGACAGTCCAACCAGGAACTTGAGAGGCGAGAATGTAGTTGATACTTAGAGACAAGGTTTTAGAGCGGATTTTAGCCACACTTGAATGAATTTGGAGACACTGATTGTAGCTTGTGGATTCTGGGATTGCAGAACAACGGATGGGTTCCGCTTCTTAACTGCTCTTAACTTAAGACTGTGGTCCTAACTACAACCAAATAGGCCCGTGGACTCTTCATGTTTATGCAGTCTGTAAATCTAGATTTAATGAGTAGTGGTCCTGCAAGAGATTCAGTTTCTTTAAGTAGAAACAAGAAGTCTTTCAGTTAAGTTTTATCAGAGAAAAGTTTGTCGGTTAAGCTAATAGTGTTGGCCAGTGGGGTATACTTTGCTGGAAAAGAGAAAACAAACCTTGCCAAGTGAAGTCAGGATTCTCAGTGAGTCCTTTAACTGACGTTCTTGTATCAAACAGTAAAATATATATACATATTTTTGTTTAATCCGGCAAAAATGATGACAGAATGAGGTTCAAATACTCTGTATATGGTTGAGTGTAGTTTTGCTGGCTTCAGTTTTCCCCTCCTCTTAGGCCTCTAAGCCGTCCAGTTTGCACTCCCAGTTTGAGCTCCCAGTATGTCCCTGTGTGAGTGTTAATCTGGGGTGGGGTCTGTCAGCAACATGACTTCACCCATAAGAAACAAGACAGAAAGAAACCTCAGACAGTGGCTCAGGTCTCGCCGTCAACACAATTACCAGACTGAGCTCATAATGACACTGCATTAATGTATCTGTGGTTACGACACACATCAGCCCTGCTGCCCTACACCTCTGCAGGCAACACGGCGCAGTGTAACACAGCTTTGACATCACACCTCCCACTCGTCCAATGACGAGTCCAAGCGTGCAGCCTCCTCCTGATTGGCTGTCGGCCCTGCCCTTAATTAAAGAGAGGAGGCAGCTCGCCATCCATCAAGAAAACCGCAGGATTATGACAAGGTAATAACTGGCTTTAAATGCACATTACTTAAAATTGTATTGATCCAATCAGTCAGCAGATTAAAGATTCTTCAAAGAGTCTTCAGAGGGCGGAGCGGAGCTGCCGGGCCTCGCTCTGAGGAGTTTATTTGTTTTCCACAGATTGTTTCTGAACCACAATTATAGCTCTGAGCTGCAGAGAAAACTCTGGTAACTGAACAGGACAGTGGTGAACCGCAGAGCAGCCGATACAGCGGATGACAAGATCATGAAAACACTCAGAGGGGCGGCGTTTCAGTAGTAAGGAGAGGCGTAAACAGTCGAGCTGAAAATCCTCCAGCAGCTCTCAGATTTCCTCCTCATTGTTTCGTTTTTTTTTTTTTTTCCTATTTAAAGGCAGCTCAAGTGTTTGTTTCTGGGAGTGATTGGTGTTGATCACTGACCGGCAGCCAACGGCGTGGCGCTGGATTAACAGAGTTTCTAATTCCAGCAGATCATAACCACGCTCGCAGGGATTAATGACGACAGAGCTCACACAACATCGTCCTGTCAGAGATGAAAGGTTCAAAGCTTGACCTCCAGCAGAGAGGAAATATCTTAACGTTTTCCTGTGATTACACAAATTCTGCTTTTTCTTCGGAGAACGTTTAATGATTGTAAGAGCTCTCGTTACAAAACATCAGTTATAGTAAATCGAAGCGCTTGCTCCAAAGGCAACTGGACTCTCATGTGAGTCATCCTTGATCATCCAAAGAGGATCCTTACATTTCCAGCTCCGTCCACCACTTAGTTTAGGACCAAAGAAGCCTTTCGGAGGAGAGCTCTTCATCTGAGTCCAGTTGCCTTTGGATCAAGATTTGATTTACCTGGAAACTCCACTTTGGGCCTTGTATTGAAACCATAACATACAGTTTCTTTAAATTCCTATTCAAGTTTGATTAAACTTCTACTGCTGCAACTCCTCACATCTCTCTTTTCCTTATTCTGCATTGTCGTCTCAGATGGAGATGCTTGTCTTTGTGAATCTCCCCTATGGTCTAAAATAAGATTCTGAATCTTTAGCTGCACTGTACGAGTTTGAACCATCGGCCCTCGGTAGAGCTTTGCATCTTTAAGAGGTTGATGTGGAAGTTTTGGCCTCTGAGCTCAGACCGGCTGCGTTGGTCCATTTTTGGTAAAAAGAACAAAAAAAAGGTTAATCTGAATGTTTTATATAAACGTCAAATATCCAAACTCTTGAGAGTTTTCACTTCACAGAGTTTGGACTCTGGACTTTTAATTCCAGGGTTGGAAATGTTGACGTCACAACACGGCAGCCGCTCGTGGCCTGGCCTTAGATGGCCTTGAATGGCCTTGGATAGCCTTAGATGGCCTTGGATGGGTTTTTACTGGTTGGCTGGCACCGGGTACTGAGCAGCAGCTATAAGAGCATTAAGATCTTTGGGCATTCTTGAAAAGCTGGACAACGTAACAGCATAGTGCTGATTGTTCCCCAAAAAAAAAACATCTGAATGATCCCTCCTGGCTGCTGTCCTACACTCGTAGTCGTTAGGTAACCGTTTTCTCCTCCGTGAGGTCCGAGCTGGAGCTGCACACCAAGCGCAACAGAAAACTACACAACCAGGATTTGGGTGTATTTAACGAATGCTTTTTTAAAAACCTGCAACTTCCTGTTTGGCGCTTCGTTTGCCAATCAGCTCGGCTTTGTCCCGTAAATGGAGGCGAGGTGTTTTGCAGAACTACCCGACCACAGGACATCAATAAAGAACAACTGTCTTCATCCCCAGAAGGTTTCAAAATGTTCTGCGCTGAAGCAACAGTAAAACAGTTTCGACACGTCCAGCAGCTGCAGGTGTAAACGGAGTTCATCAGTTCAAAGGCAGAACCTGGACTCAACGGTATTAACCTCTGTCTCATGGCTTCATGTGACCTAAGGATGCAACCGATCATACACAGCAGCTTTATGAGCTTAAAGTCAGATGTGTGCTACTATAGAATCATAGAAAGGTATTAACTTTAAAAAACACGAAGAACGTTTATCATGAGGATGCTCTGAAAACCATTTAGCGTCACTGGTCCTTTACAAAAGGCTGTGAGTCTGTCATGGCTGGAGGAACATTGCAGCTGTTGGCTCATGAACTGACCCCTTGTTTAAGCTTCAATATGTAAGTTTTCCACCTTATTCAAAGTCCATCTCAAAGTGCAATAACGTTCAACAGGGAGAATGGCATCTAGCTGATTTCCATAGGGCTTCTTGGTCACCTACTTTCAGGGCTATATAACAGAGGGCTGTGGTTCTCTAGTGCTCTAGTTCTAGAGCACTAGTTCATAAAAAGCGGCAACACACAGTTTTGAAAAAAATGAAGCCACTGCGAAAGTGTAAAACCTGCCGTTCTTTGAGTGTCCACTAGAGGCTGGCTCCAGGAACACCAGAAGTCACATACACACCAATTCAAAAAAGCCGTTTTTACAGCATAAATAAAGATGTTCACAGCCTGGTACAAAAACCTAAATAGGTCTGATTAGTTATTGTCATCACTGGCACACACTGTACGGGGGGGTGAATTAAAAAAAAAAAACGGCTATGTTTTGATTTTGAAAACCATACATGTTATCCATTGTTAGGTGCGTAGCTGAAATGATTGACAGCTGAGCGCGATGTAACGGTTCAGTGGTACTCAGCCTTGTTAGACTTCAGAGCCACATTGACCAAAAAATATTTCTGCATCAGCCACAATCAAAAAAACCTCTTTCTTTCCTAAAATGTGTGGGAAACACAGCGACATGACTTAGAAAGAATAATTTCTGCTGACAATGTTTCCCTTTTTTAAATAATTACTTTGGATTTTTTTTTCTCCAGGTCGGACCTAAAAGAGCCACAACTAGTCCCAAATGAGCCACATGTGGCTCGAGAGCCTCGGGTTGAGTATCACTCCTCTAGAGGCTTAAAACCCGCCTCCGCTCCAGGTCTCAGCCTGTCGTTAGGGTTGACTGAAAGTTAGGCTGAGAGAGGATTTCCAACATGGCGGCTGCTGCTGATGAGCCTCCAGAGCCCCCTGCAGGAACAGATGGCTGACGTCACTCAGGCTTCTTCCATCAATATTTACAGTCGATGGTTCACACACTAGCCTTCGATTAAAAAGAAGCCAGTTAGCTGGAGGAAAAGGACGGTGACAGATGAAACTGAGAAGAGAAAAACAGAGTGACTGAGCATTGAAGTGTACATCCCTGCAGAAATGACTCAGAACAGATTTCAACGTAACATTGAAAAAGCAGCTTAAATGCATCTGCATATACATTTTTTATTTGCCATGCCATATTTAATGACATGCACATGGCACATATTTGTAGCCTTTAATGTAGTCTTTAATGCCTACAATGCAAAAACTACTTGACTGGATCGACTCCTCTCAAACAAACAAATATTGAGACACAGAGAGGTTGATTGTGGCAGACTGAGATCTTTGTGTTTTCATGTTGCAGTTGATGTTGGCACAGAGGCGCGATGTGTTATTGAATGCTTTTATTCCTCACTTTGGTTTGTTTTTTCAGCTTCACCTCAGAGCACGCTGGGAATGATTGACAGCGTAACTACTGACCTCAAACAAGCACACACATTGTTCACAAGTTCATTAAACTCTGATTAACTCTTTGTTTGTTTAATTCGCTTCACTCGTAAATTACATCTCAGATAAATCACACTTTTTCACTTTTGATTTTAAAAGCTGACAAACTGTTTTTGTATTCATTGTGGGAAACCTGTGAGTGATCACCTTCCTCTCGCTGCTTGCTCAGAGTTCAACCTCTCAGGTAACCATCAGGTGAACTCCATATTGGCAGCTTTGATCAGATATTTAGTTGTTTATAGATAAAAACGATGATTTCTTCTTATGTTAGATGGACAAACACAAGTCTGCAGGCATTGCTATAGCAGCTCTAAGGCTGTACCAACAAAGTTTTATTGCAGGTCTGAGGAATCATTCTACTTTTGTAGAAATTGAAATCAATCTTGTTTTTGAAGGTCTCGGTCTCTTTTCAGAAACCAAAGCATTTTTACTTGGTCTTGTCTCGGTCTCAGACTGGGCGGAATCCGGATAAGACCACCACTGATCGGCTATCTTTCCACGTAATCACTGTGATTAGAAGGAAAATGCATTTTTTTCAAAGAATGAATAATTTAAATTCATTTGTAATTAGATTTTTATTCCCCGGTTACGGTCTAAGTGAGTGACACGCCCGCTGCACACAAGATGATGATTTTTCAGTGATATTTATGGTCTTGGTCTTGTCTCAGTCTCGATCCCTACATGTCTTGGTCTCGGTCTCGGAGCACTCTGGTCCATGGGAATGTCATGGTCTCTGTTAGTTTGGTCTTGACTACAACACTATCCATCACTACAACTCGCAGCAGCACAATCACAAATACCGACTTTATTAAGTAGTAATGGAATATTTTTATGTAAATAAATTGATTATTATCTGATTATCCATCATCACAAACCTGCCCCAAGTGGCAAATCTCTGGTATTGAAAACTGAATCTGGAAGTGTAAAAAAAAGTGTAAAAACTTGAGACTGGCTCCAAATAAAACAAAGAAGTCCTGTATGATAGTGATACCCCATGTTGAAATGTCATTTTTTAAAGCAGAGCTAAACTTACAGCCTGGTTCAAAAAACAGATTTGGTATCAATAGTTCATCTAGTTATTGTTACTCACTGCACGGGGGTGAAAGTCGAAAGTAGTTATGCATACATTTGCAGAATTGTGTGGGTGAAGCTGAGTTGATTGACAGGCTGGCATGTTATATCTGTTTGCCAGGAAACTGAAGCTAACCTCAGCTCCTCCTCTTTCCCTGTTGTTAGGTTATTTAATATGCTGCATTCAGGAGCTCCTTGGATGGTCCCGGTTTCTGAATGGCAAAGTTGTTCTTTGGACTTCAGTGTGTTCACATGTTGAAGACGAATGTGACGTCAAATAATTTCCTGAGTGTCTGAGTTGTTGTTCCGACTTGAGCAACTCGGAAACTCGTTTAACTCCGATGTGTCCGACACCACATGAATGCAGGAAGAGTCAGTTTGAATCACAGAAACCTACAGGTGGCGCCACTGAGACATGTTTTATACAAAGTCCTCAAAGTATCATAAATACCTTTCTGCCTCCATGAATCAACCATGAACAAATCCCAGAGAAACTCCTGGTACTGTCATCATTGTCAAGTTTTGGTATTTAATGATATATTTTTTTTAATTAATGACATTAATTTATCAAATTAACGGCCGCTGTCTTGAACTGAATAACCTTTAAAAGAAGGGAGGAGTGAAAAAAAATGTTCTCACCCCAGAGGATTTTTATTCTCCTCCTCTGATTGTTGTGATGACATTTGGCCACACTAAAACACACACACACACACACACACACACACGCGCGTGTGCATAGCCGTGCACCCCCCATGATGACTGTATCATGATTTAGGTGACAGCTTTTAGTGATTGATGACTCGGCATGCTGAAGGTTCATACGCTTCGTTCCTCCAGAACCACAAAGCACAATAACATGTCGCTCTGCCAAACCCGCAAGACCGGGTGAGAGACACCCTGCGTAGGTGAGAGAGAGAGAGAGAGAGATGTGCCTGAGGGCTGAAAGGGGAGAGGAAGGGGGGGGGGGGGGGTGGAAACAGGGGAGAGAGAAGTTAAAGAGAGGAAGAGAGAGGCAGGAGAAGGTGTGGTCTGACCTCAGAGCAGTTTACCATCTAATGAGATCCATTAAAAACCTGTCAGCCAAAACTCCTCTCCTAATGTTTATACTCACACTGTTTCTGTGTTTACCCCAAATTAAACCCCAAAACATCTGGAAATTACTGCACACATGCGAATCAAGTTCAGCCCTATTCATCACGTTGCCTCCTATCATGGTGTGGTCGTGATAGTTTGGGGTCTTTACACCTGGATCCCAGCTGGTCTGCATACGTGGCTCTGTTTTTACTGCAACTAAAATGTTTTAAAACAGCTACTTGGATCCCTTTCTTTAAAGCAACAATATGTAGGAACTTGGCTTGATGCATTTTGGCGCCCACCGAAGGTCTCTGACTGCACCTACAAGCAGAGGGTGCAAAGATGTGGTGAGAAGCCAAAGAACCATGTCGACCGACAAGGTACAGTAATACTGATTTTGACTCTGCAAGCGTCTGTATGTGTATTCTACTGTTGCCATGACGTCTATTTTTTTTTCATTTTTTTTATTTAACCTTTATTTAACCAGGTTGGTCCCATTGAGATTAAGAACCTCTTTTTCAAGGGAGACCTGGCCAAGACAGGCAGCGGCAAAAGCACAAAGTTACAGACGGAAATACAAAGAGAGACACAATACAATTTACAAAGCACAACATTTTGGATTAAAATAGAACCATCTTTGTGTCAAATCTGGAAATCAGTTGTTCAAACGGCCGAGCTAAAACATCGACACCCTGCACAATCTGCTTCCGTGTCTTTCATTTTAGATTTTAAAAACATTTCAGGACACCAGCTCCTTGAGTTTTAAGTCACTCTGCAACAGATTCCAGGCTGAGAGCGCAGAATACCCAAAAGCCCTTTTCCCCAAGTTCTGTTTGAGCGTTTTGGACAGAGAGCATAAAAAGGTCCTGGCTGAATGGCTACATTGGAGAGGCTAATTTCTTAAGTCAGCTGAGATATACTGTATTTTATAAGCTAACTTGAATATCAACAAAGAAAGTGACAACTTTTTGGCACAAGATGGATTCATTTATTTTACCTGAGACGTAACAGGTTTGATGACTTTCTGCGCCCATTGAAGCTGCCAAACGTGAGACAGACGCTGGCAAGGATACAGCCGAACGTTATGTCACAGTATGTTATGAATAATATCTGCAGGGATGTACACTCTACTTCTTTCTCGGTCACTCTGTTTTTCCCTTCACAGCACCGTCCTCTTCCTCTTAGTCTCAGCCATCGAACTGGACAGAGGCGGGCTATTGGCTGCTTTGTCTGTAGGCCGCCTCGTGAACTAGTGCTGTAAAGCTGTAAGATGACCTCGGCCCCCTGCCGAACTTACACACTGGAGATACGGATGATTGGGACGCGCTGTGGAAACATGGGAGCTCTCTCTCCATCTGTTTGTCCCTCTCCTTCTTCCTGCGTCTTCCTCTATCTCGTTTTTCCAGCACAGTGCAGTTTCAGCAGACGGCTGTTCATCATGAGTCTGTTTCTCTCTCTTAAAAATGAAATCTTTACTTACCACAGTAACTTAAATGTTGCTCAGTGCAGGTGATGTCATGAAGTGCTCATGATGGATTAACGTTGGGTCTTTGTTATTAAGCAATGAGTAAGGTCTTTTGTCTTGAGATAGCATTTGTTATGAATTGGTGCTACACAACTAAAGATTGATTGATTGATTGATTGAAAGAAACCATTCCCTCAGTTATCGTGATATTAATCAACCAAAAAAGTTACCTAAACCCGGCATTGAGCATTTTAAATGTCTACAAAGTCTTTTCACAAATGCACCAGCACATTTTAATGTTTTATATTTTCATGAAATATCATAAGAACAAAAAAAGTTACCTGGAAAGATTAGCTTTTTTTGCTTTTGGAACTAGACTTCAATCTGTACTTTACCTCTGTAGAAAACAGAAATTGCTAGTTCAACACTGCCTTGATTGGTAAGTTTTTTTTGGGGGGGGGGGTTATTTTGTGTTACTTTGTTTTAAATCCAACGCAACAAAATAACACAAACAAACTACCTGGTCGAGGTAACATCAGACCATCAACTCTCTATTTTATGAGAAGTAAAATCTTTATTTTTCTCAAACGAGTCTTTGAAGTGAGGCCGTTTCATGGTTTTAAAAAATGGTGTCTTACCCTCTGCTGCTGCATGAGTTGCTTATGTTCAGTTCATTTAGGTGTGAATTAGCCTTCAGTTATCAGAAATAACAGCTGATGATGAGGGGAATATGTGTTTTGTCATAAACCAGTTACTGACCTTATGATGGCACCGTGAGAAAGAGAACCTTCGGACTCACCACAACATAAATATGAGGGTCGTGAGATGATTTACCCAATGGAAAGCATGATTCCTCTGTTTCCCCTAACTTACAGCTTTTTGCCTTGTTGATTGCTGAGAAGAGGAAACAATGTGAACCAGGATTATCAGTGTTATGCTCGAGTGTCCACAGCTCATACCGTATGTGACGGCGGTCAAACTGACCAAACACGAAGAGCCGATCTTAGTTGGTCCCACTGGAGTCTGTGGGAGGACTGAAGTTATTGTTGACACAGTGTTGAGTTTTATGTTTACACTGCGTGTGGGAGACAATAGTGGTAAGAGAAGCCTGTGATTATGTTGTATGTAAGTCATATCTGTACATCTCTGACAGGGATAATTTCTAGAAAATGAAATTATGGTGAAGTTATTCCTCACCCGGAGAGTCTCTGCTGACCGCTCTGACCAACACTGTGGCCGACACTCAGCACATTTCGTCCTGGTTTACACATGAGGTCATTTGCTTAATTACATAGCAGAGAGTCAAAGTCATATTCACTTTCCATTTTACTATCAAGTAGGCCGACTGTTGTCTTATGAAAGGCTACATAAAATATAAGCCAGCAGTGTGTGTCAACTTGTGCTGTGAAACGGACCAATCACGGTACAGAGTTTATTGTAACGTTGATTAGAACCAACATGTTGGTAACACCAACAACACCAACAGCTCCCATTGCAACTATAGCCTCGATCGGCGCTGCAAGCCTAGCTCCAAAAACTAGACTACCACGACCTTAGTTGTAAATCCACTTTAGAAATCACACAAATTTAAGAGTCTGCACGGTGGTGCATGTGGTTAGCGCTGTTGCCTCACAACGGGAAGGTTCCGGCTTCCTCCCACAGTCCTAACCCCCCATTTTCCACATACTCCGTGCAGCTATTAGCTGCCACCCTATGTCAATGACTGTGTTTCTACAGCGAGCGCTGCAGAATGTAATAACCCGGACAGGAAGTGAGAAAATTAAAAAAAACAACAAAAAAAAAACGTATGCTGTTTGGAAAACGCAAAATAAATACACAAGTAAAAGTAATGATAAATAATGTTGAAATAGAAAGAGTGTATGAAAATAAATTTCTGGGTGTGATTCTTGATCACAAAACATGTGAGAGCAAAAGTAGCACGGAGCGTTGGAGTGATGGGGAAAGCAAGGCATATTTAAATTACTGTGTGGAAGTATGGGGCAACACCTACAAAACCACCTCACAATCACTAAGCACACTACAAAAAAGAGCCATTTGTACAGTAAACAATGTAGGATATTATGAACACACCAATATACTGTTTTTAAAATTACACACCTTAAAGTTTGGGGATCTGGTAGAATTTAAGACTGCACAAATAATGTATGAAGCAAAAAATAAACTGCTACCTGTAAACATACAAAAACTGTTCAAAGACAGAGAGGGGGGTTCTAACTTTAGAGGGAAACTAAACTTGAAACAACATTATGCTCGGACCAATTTAAAAAGTATGTGTATTTCCATTTGTGGGGTGGTTTTGTGGAACGGTCTTGACGAAACAATTAAACAAAGTATGAATATAATGCAATTTTAAAAAATGTACAAAAGATATATCTTTGAAAAGTACAGAAATGAGGAAGGAGAATGTAAATCTCACAGCTGTTAATGGCGCCTGTTCATTTTGTTCTTTTTTTGTTTGTTTTTGTTTTGTTCTGTTTTTCTTAATAGCTCGATTGGAGTATTTTTTTTGTATTGTCCGTTTAGTTTATTTTATTGGATTTTGCATTTGTTAATGGTGAAGAATGGGGGTAGGACTTGACAAGCCTAGGCTTCTTCCTATCCCTTTTCGAACGAGTCAAATGTGTATTATATTGAAATTGGCTTTTTATTCATTTTTATTTTATACAGATTTTTATTTTTTTTCATTTGTTTATTCATTTTCATCTATTTTTTTTAATCGTTCGAAATAAAGAAGAAATAAATAAATAGAAAAGGAAACGCACAGAGCGACAGGTCAATTTCAAAATAAAACACAATGTACAGACTCGCGATCATATTTTTCATCACTTTATCAAAACGACGTCAAAACAGCCACTGAACACCACATCATGCTCAGAAAGACAAAGCGACATGTTGTCTGCACGCTGACTGACCGCAGGGTGAACAGAGTATGTGGGGATTGGGTAACCTAACATGCTCGTTAGGTTAACTGGTGACTCTAAAATTGCCCGATGTGTGAGTGTGAGTGTGGCTGGTTGTCCGTCTCTATATGTCAGCTCTGTGATTGGCTGGTGAACAGTCCTGGGTGTAACCCCGCCTCTCACCCAATGACAGCTGGGATCGGCTCCAGCCCACAGCGACCCGAACGGGAAAAGCAGTTTAGATGATGGATGGATACATTTAAGACATAATATCTCGAATTAGGCAAATACATTTAATGTAAACTGAATTCAGACCATCAGCTGTTTGTAGTATTTTGCAGTTGTTTACTGTTTCTCACCGGAGCAGCTTCATTTGGGTTTGAGCTTTCATTTGTTCTTTTACTTTTTATTCCTGAATAAATATTTCATCATGCCTGTGTTGATAGTACTCTCATGGCGGTCACTTTTTCTTCACAGTGTTGTGAGTGTTTTTTCATCACCTGAGGAGATCATAGAGATCAAGAGCTGGTCATGAAGCAGTGACAGTGTGGTTACTGTCATGGGACGCTCTGACTCACTGGAGCTAAATTTAAACTTCTTCTTCATGCTCA